>NC_090254.1:47631640-47664140 GCF_037325665.1 Littorina saxatilis
GGTAAAATTGACACCTTCACATTAAAATGCTCATTTTAAAGCCACCTTTTGACATTATAAGAAGAAAAAGCATTCTACACTGCTAAGCTTGCAATGAACAATACACAAATGAAAAGAACCAACAACATTGATTTGTGTGTGTGGAATTTTAACACATTTTATTAAAAAAACAAAAAAAGGCGGAAAAGGGCGACAGATGTGTTGCCCAGCGACAGTACACTTGTTCACCCCAGGCCAGCACCTTCATACATGACAGAAGAAAGCAACGGAGGCCTGAATACCACAGTCTTATTGTTCCTGCACGTGCCTGAGTGATAATCTGATGCAGTTAACTATCTTTTGAAACATTATAGCACTCAGAAGATTTGTCTTCCGCTCATAAGTTTCGTGTCACACGGCATGGGCAAAATTGAGGTAGGTCCATTATTGCAGAAAATAACTAACAACAAAGAAAAGTCATTTTTAGCGTAGAAATGAGAAGATTTACCATAATAATGTGTTTAAAACAAGAAAAGCATCATAGTGTCGGCAGAACACGACTCTCGTTACGTCAAATGTCACAGCGTTATGAACAGAAGATTGTGTTCTAACGCTGCAGTAAACGAACATTTTATTGACAAATTGCTGTCTCTATCATAATTCGCGCCCACAGACTTTTGACATATCTGTGCCCTGTTTCTTACAAGCGAGAAATCGCGAGTTTGGCGAGGAAGTACCGTTTTTTACAGGCGAGACTTGGCAAGTGATGCGAGTCTGGCGAGGAAGTACCGTTTCTTACAGGCGAGAATCGGCGAGTGACGCGAGTTTGGCGAGGAAGTACCGTTTTTTACAGGCGAGAATCGGCGAGTTTGGCGAGGAAGTACCGTTTCTTGGGCAATTCTCGCCGCGAGGGACGCTAGGATTCTCGCCGCGAAGGCTAGGTAGCCTTGAGCTTGCCCGTTTGGCGAGAAAACATGGCAGTGCGGCCGCAATGTTTTCTCGCCAAGCGAGCAAACCCAAAGCTACCTAGCGTTCGCGGCGAGAATCCTAGCGCCCCTCGCGGTGAGAATTGCTCAAGAAACGGTACTTCCTCGCCCCACCCGCCAATTCTCGCTGTAAGAAACGGGGGCCTGAATGTTTGTTCGCGTCACACTCATCCAACATGTTATGAACGTGAGATGTTTCGGGTGACGTTCTTTTTTCGACTATTGCGCTGTCGCAATCAAGCTGGAACATTGCCAAAGGTAAGACATGTTTCTTCTATGATATACGAATCATTTATTGCGACTGAATTCTATTAAATACATTTCAGCACTTGGAGATACGTGACTTGTAATGTTCTGTGATTCGTGAATTCATATCTGACAAAGTAACGCCTGTTTTTGTTGTTTTTCTTTAGTTTTAAAGCTGTTGCGTTTATATGTCATGATGTCAAAACATGAATTGCCTTCTGCTCGTCAAACGGACATTAAATATTGTGTGCAGTTGTTATCAGCACAATACAAACTTAAATACCTTGGTGTTTCTCATCAGAACAATAAAATACAGGTGGGTGGGTGTGACACCTTTGTGACGATGACAGGTGGGTGGGTGTGACAACTTTGTGACGATGCAGTACAGGTGGGTGGGTGTGACAACTTTGTGACGATGCAGTACAGGTGGGTGGGTGTCCCAAAACTGTGTGACGATGCAATACAGGTGGGCGAGTGTGACAACTTTGTGACGATGCAGTACAGGTGGGTGGGTGTGACAACTTTGTGACAATGCAGTACAGGTGGGCGGGTGTAACACAACTTAGTGACAATGCAGTACAGGTGGGTGGGTGTGACAACTTTGTGACGATGCAGTACAGGTGGGTGGGTGTAACACAACTTTGTGACAATACAGTACAGGTGGGCGGGTGTGACACAACTTTGTAACAATATAGTACAGGTGGGCGGGTGAGACACAACATTGTGACAATGCAGTACAGGTGGGCGGGTGTGACACAACTTTGTAACAATGTAGTACAGATGGGTGGGTGTGACACAACTATGTAACAATGTAGTACAGATAGGCGGGTGTGACACAACTTTGTGACAATGCAGTACAGGTGGGCGGGTGTGACACAACTGTGTGACAATGTAGTACAGGTGGGCGGGTGTGACACAACTGTGTGACAATGCAGTACAGATGGGCGGGTGTGACACAACTTTGTGACAATGCAGTACAGGTGGGCGGTTGTGACACAACTGTGTGACAATGCAGTACAGGTGGGCGGGTGTGACACAACGTTGTGACAATGTAGTACAGGTGGGCGGGTGTAACACAACTGTGTGACAATGCAGTACAGGTGGGCGGGTGTGACACAACGTTGTGACAATGCAGTACAGGTGGGCGGGTGTGACACAACGTTGTGACAATGTAGTACAGGTGGGCGGGTGTGACACAACGTTGTGACAATGTAGTACAGGTGGGCGGGTGTGACATAACTGTGTGACAACGCAGTACAGGTGGGCGGGTGTGACACGACTTTGTGACAATGCAGTACAGGTGGGCGGGTGTGACACAACTGTGTGACAATGCAGTACAGGTGGGCGGGTGTGACACAACTGTGTGACAATGTAGTACAGGTGGGCGGGTGTGACACAACTGTGTGACAATGTAGTACAGGTGGGCGGGTGTGACACAACTGTGTGACAATGCAGTACAGGTGGGTGGGTGTGACAACTGTGTGACAATGCAGTACAGGTGGGCGGGTGTGACACAACTGTGTGACAATGCAGTACAGGTGGGCGGGTGTGACACAACTTTGTGACAATGCAGTACAGTTGGGCGGGTGTGACACAACTTTGTGACAACGCAGTACAGGTAAGCGGGTGTGACACAACTTTGTGACAACGCAGTACAGGTAAGCGGGTGTGACACAACTTTGTGACAACGCAGTACAGGTAGGCGGGTGTGACACAACTTTGTGACAATGCAGTACAGGTGGGTGGGTGTGACACAACTGTGTGACAATGTAGTAAAGGTGGGCGGGTGTGGGCGTTGTGAACAGTCAAGCTGCATGCAGGCATTTCAACCTGCAGGTACCAAAACTACGTAATGAGTTCTACCTTCCAGGGGGATTCCCACCGCACTTACCCTAGCTTCTTGCGAGGGTGGAGGGGGTAGAAGGGGTGTCGGGGGGGGGGGGGGGGGGGAGAAAGGGACTGTCCCCATGGTGTTGCTACCACTGTGCAGTATGGGGCATACACGATTTGATAGTCTAAACAGTGTATGCGAAACATAACATACACAGGAAATGACGAGGTCAGGTCGGGCGGCCACGGTCTTATTTACCGTGTTTATATATCCAATTCAAACAGCCAACTTTTGGCAAGAACAGACTAGCTATGGAGCAGCGCTTGACAAACCGCTTCTCCTCTACTTCCACTTTTCATCTCAACGCTAGTTGTTGTTGTGTTGTTGTTGTTGTTGTTTTGTTGTTGTTGTTGTACATGATGATGTTTTTTTTCAGTAACCGTGCCCTTTTAAACATCATTCATCATTCATCATCATCATCATCAGCAGCAGCAGCAGCAGCAGCAGCAGCGGCATCATCATCATCATCATCATCATCATCATCATCGTCGTCGTCATCATCATCATCATCATCATCATCATCATCATCATCATCATCATCGTCATCGTCATCATCATCACCATCATCATCATCATCATCATCATCATCATTATCATCATCTTCGTCATCAGCGTCATCATCATCTCCTCTCCATTTACTCCTTCAGTCACATTCTGGAACACACATACCCTCGGAAACACACTCTTACACACACACACACACACACATACACGGCGCGTGCACACGCACGCACGTACATACTCACACACACACACATACACACACAAACACACACACACACACACACACACGCACGCACAAAAAACACACACACACACACACACACGCACGCACGCACGTACACACACACACACACGCACACACACACACACACACACACACACACACACACACACACACACACACACACACACACACACACACACACTTGGGCTCGCGGGAAGCCCCACTCAGTGCAGCCACGGTGAACGTGACCAGTTGAGGCAGCGCGCAATTATAGCAACAACAGAACTAGGTGACCTTGGGGGTTCCCCTGACTATGTTTAGTGACAGGAAATTCCGCAGGAATGTGGCGGGGAGTTTTACCGGGGAGCATTTTGTATTGTATGACTTTGTTTAATTCTTTATCTGTATGTGTTTACGCTTAAAATAGCACCAGTTTGATGATTGATTTAAAAATAAAAAAGACTTCTAAAGTATGTGTGCTTTGTGTGATGAGTCTCTGAGCTTTAAAACAGCGAGGCATTAGCATGTTCTTCAGATAAATAATGATGTCTGCAGTTAGGCTATTGACAGGCGGGTGTGACACAACTTTGTGACAATGCAGTACAGGTGGGCGGGGGTGGGCGGGGGTGACACAACTTTGTGACAATGCAGTACAGATGGGCGGGGGTGGGCGGGTGGGAAACAACTGTGTGACAATGCAGTACATGTGGGCGGGTGTGACACAACTGTGTGACAATGCAGTACAGTTGGGCGGGTGTGACACAACTATAGGAGAATGCAGTACAGATGGGCTGGTGTGGGCGGGTGTGACACAACTGTGTGACAATGCAGTACAGGTGGGCGGGTGTAGGTGGGTGTAACACAACTCTGTGATAATGCTGTACTGACAGATGGGCGGGTGTGGGTAGGTGTGACACAACTATGTAACAATGCAGTACAGATAGGCGGGTGTGACTCAACTTTGTGACAACGCAGTACAGGTACGTGAGCGGGTGTGACACAACTTTGTGACAATGCAGTACAGGTAGGCGGGTGTGACACAACTTTGTGACAATGCAGTACAGGTAAGCGGGTGTGACACAACTTTGTGACAATGCAGTACAGGTAGGCGGGTGTGACACAACTTTGTGACAATGCAGTACAGGTAAGCGGGTGTGACACAACGTTGTGACAATGCAGTACAGGTGGGCGGGTGTGACACAACTTTGTGACAATGCAGTACAGGTGGGCGGGTGTGACACAACTTTGTGACAATGCAGCACAGGTAGGCACCGTCTCCATCGGCGACGTTGCCTGCCTCCCTGCAGCCCACTGCTGATCCTCACAGCATTACGGTTATCGACAATAGTGTGCGGAGATCACATGACACGCATGTCTCTCGATCACCCCCTCTGGCTCTCCCAAAACCCACAGCACCGTGTCCACGGCTAGGACATCTCATTGCCATTCCTACACTCCCCTGGCTCTCCCAAAGCCCACAGCACCGTGTCCACGGCTAGGCCATCTCATTGCCATTCCTACACTCCCCTACACTCCCCTGTAACGACCCGAGGTCGCCAAAGATCTGTCTTTTCAACGCACAATCTATAGGATCATTAAATAAGCACTCAGAAATTACATCATTCATGATCGATAACGAGATTGACATCATGTTCCTTGTCGAAACGTGGCCCGCGCTACCAACAGCAGAGGTGGAGGTATCGCCTTCGTTGTGAGGAACTCTCTTAAAGATCATGTGTCTCTTGTCACGTCTTTCCCTTTTCTGCACAGTACGTTTGAAGTTGCACAGCTGTCGCTTACGTTAAACAGCAACAACAAACACTTGTTCTGTGTTTACCGTCCACCACCAAGCAAAAAAAACAAATTCACTGAAAAAGCATTCTTCGAACAATTTCCCGACTTCATCGAACACTCTGATAGTCTCTCTGGCAACTTGATTGTCCTGGGTGATTTTAACTTTCATCTCGACGTCACAAACGACCCCAGCGCCAGCAAACTTCGAGAGACTGCAGAAATCTTCAGTCTCTCCCAGGCAGAACGAAATTCTTTGTTCCTGTAAACTGCACCATGGGTTGTCTTCGGACCACACAGCTGTGCTATGCGGCATGCCATTTGAACATCTCCAAGCCTGCCTCTAAATCCGATGTTGTGCCTATGCGATGTTTATCAAAGATCGACTCTGTTGCTCTCAAGCAAGACATTGCCAACGCAGTCTCACCGGAGACATCCATTTCTGAACTGACCGTCAAACTAAGAGCAATTCTCGATACCCACGCTCCCACCACCCTGAAAAAAGTGTCACAGAGAAAGACGACGCCCTGGTATAGCACTGTGGCCGAGGAGCTGCAACCGCTTAAGCAGGAACGTCGCAGGGCGGAACGGCAATGGAAAAGGTCTGGGCTTGTAGTTTATAAATAAATCTACAAACTCGCCAAACAGAATGTGACGGATCATGTCGACCGCGCAAAAACGTCATACTACTCAGCTAAAGTTCAAACCTGCAGTGACCCCAAACAGTTTTTCAGGAACCTTAACTCACTGCTTGGTAAGACCAAGTGCTCGTCCCTACCCACTCTCGACCAAAACACACTCCCAGCAAGCTTTTCTGACTTCTTTCAAGAAAAAATTCGTTCGATAAGGGACTCTTTTTTTAACCTGTTCCTGTACCTAAACCAAATGAATCTTTCGTAGGCACTACTCTCGATGCTTTCACCCCTGTCTCTGAAAATAACAGTCCTTGAAATCCTCAGAAAAACTAAACCCAAATCGTGCGAGTTAGACCCCATCCCCACCCACCTGCTGTACGATCATCTCGATGTTTTTCTTCCAACGATCACAAAGATGATGAACGATTCCCTCAGCACCGGAACGGTACCACCTGAATTCAAAAGTGCAGTCGTCAAACCCTTATTAAAGAAACCTTCCCTGGATCCCAACCTGTTGAAGAACTAGCGTCCGATTTCAAACCTTCCTTTCCTTTCAAAATTACTTGAGAAAATTGTTCTTCAGCAACTTCTCGGCCACTTAGAAACTCACAACCTCCTCAGTGCCCATCAGTCAGCATTTCGTCCTGGACATGGTACGGAAACAGCTAGCCCTCCTGCGCACTGTGAACGATATCCTCACAGCGTTAGACCAAGACAAGATCTCCGTGCTCCTGCTCCTCGATCTTTCCGCAGCCTTTGACACGATAGACCATGACATTCTCTTGTCTCGGCTCCAGTCATCTTTTGGCATCTCTGGAATCGCTTTATCCTGGTTCCGGTCCGACATTTTTGAACGAAAGCAGTTTGTGTCAGTCAAAGATCATAAGTCTCCCAAAACCCTCCTGGAATTTGGTGTCCCACAAGGCTCTGTCTTGGGACCTGTACTTTTTATCACGTACACCACTCCACTTTCGCACCGTATTGACAGTCACTCTGTCGAGCATGAAATGTTTGTGGACGACACTCAACTGTGTAAGTGAACCTGCCCGACAGAATCAGACAGCCTTGTTTTGTCCCTTCAAGAGTGCACAGAGGATGTTAAAGTCTTGATGAACTCAAACAAGCTCAAACTGAACGATGACAAGACGGAAGCCATCCGCTTCTCTACCCCTTCCCTTGGCAGACACGATCTAATCCCCGACACGTTTCCACTTGGTACTTGTGAAATCTCCTTCTCCAAAAAGGTAAAAGATCTCGGCTTTACCCTCGACGCACACCTCACCATGAAACAACATGTCATTACAGTCTGCCAAGCAGGCTACTTTGAACTGAAGCGAATCGCGTCTATAGGCCACTTCCTCACCATGAAACAACATGTCATTACAGTCTGCCAAGCAGGCTACTATGAACTGAAGCGAATCGCGTCTATAGGCCACTTCTTCACCATGAAACAACATGTCATTACAGTCTGCCAAGCAGGCTATATATATGAACTGAAGCGAATCGCGTCTATAGGCCACTTCTTCACCATGAAACAACATGTCATTACAGTCTGCCAAGCAGGCTACTTTGAACTGAAGCGAATCGCGTCTATAGGCCACTTCCTCACCATGAAACAACATGTCATTACAGTCTGCCAAGCAGGCTACTATGAACTGAAGCGAATCGCGTCTATAGGCCACTTCCTCACCATGAAACAACATGTCATTACAGTCTGCCAAGCAGGCTACTATGAACTGAAGCGAATCGCGTCTATAGGCCACTTCCTCACCATGAAACAACATGTCATTACAGTCTGCCAAGCAGGCTACTATGAACTGAAGTGAATCGCGTCTATCGGCCACTTCATCACCATGAAACAACATGTCATTACAGTCTGCCAAGCAGGCTACTTTGAACTGAAGTGAATCGCGTCTATCGGCCACTTCCTCACCATGAAACAACATGTCATTACAGTCTGCCAAGCAGGCTACTATGAACTGAAGCGAATCGCGTCTATCGGCCACTTCCTCACCATGAAACAACATGTCATTACAGTCTGCCAAGCAGGCTTCTATGAACTGAAGTGAATCGCGTCTATCGGCCACTTCCTCACCATGAAACAACATGTCATTACAGTCTGCCAAGCAGGCTACTATGAACTGAAGCGAATCGCGTCTATCGGCCACTTCCTCACCATGAAACAACATGTCATTACAGTCTGCCAAGCAGGCTACTATGAACTGAAGCGAATCGCGTCTATAGGCCACTTCCTCACCATGAAACAACATGTCATTACAGTCTGCCAAGCAGGCTACTTTGAACTGAAGTGAATCGCGTCTATAGGCCACTTCCTCACCATGAAACAACATGTCATTACAGTCTGCCAAGCAGGCTACTTTGAACTGAAGCGAATCGCGTCTATAGGCCACTTCCTCACCATGAAACAACATGTCATTACAGTCTGCCAAGCAGGCTACTTTGAACTGAAGTGAATCGCGTCTATAGGCCACTTCCTCACCATGAAACAACATGTCATTACAGTCTGCCAAGCAGGCTACTATGAACCGAAGTGAATCGCGTACAATGCAGTACAGGTGGGCGGGTGTGACACAGCTTTGTGACAATGCAGTACAGGTGGGTGGGTGTGAAAGAATTTTGTGATATTCCAGTACAGATGGGGGGGAGGGGGGGCGCACAACCTTGTGACAACGCAGTACAGGTGGAGAGGGGAGGGGGGGGGTGTGTGACACAACTCTGTAACAATGCAGTACAGGTGGGGGTGGGGGGTGACACAACTTTGCGACAATGCAATACAGGTGAAGGGGTGTGTTTGTGACACAACTCTGTAACAATGCAGTACAGGTGTGTGTGTGTGTGTGTGTGTGTGTGGGGGGGGGGTGACACAACTCTGTAACAATGCAGTACAGGTAGGGGGGGGGTGTGTGTGTGACACAACTGTGTGACAATGCAGTACAGGCAAATGGGGGGGGGGGGTGACACAACTTTGTGACAATGCAGTACGAAGGGCCAAATCAGGGCGGTGCTGCTTTGACATATAACGTGCGCCATACACAAGACAGAAGTAGCAGCACAGGCTTCATGTCTCACCCAGTTGTCATGTATATTGCTAGGCAAGCATATCATATTCCATTTAGAGATAGCTCCATTAGAGCGAGTCAATTAGCTAAAGGTCCAAGGGACAGCACTCCGTATGAATATTGCAAGAGTGGTGGTTCTTGATAATAAAGCATGGCCGAACCAACACTATGTCTCCGCCTCTCTGTACGTAAAACCAACAAATACAACATGGTGACCAGAAGTGGAGCTTGTCAAGAACGTTTGGACTGAAAGATAAGTCACTCAAGCATAATATTAGACTATGGAGGGAACTGGTAGCTATCCAAGATTCAATTGGGAAGCAAGAGATCTAGTGGGGGAATGGAATTCTTTCAAAGATCACGTGTCTTTCATGTTCAAGGGACCACTGAAAGCTAAGTCAGAAGAAGAAAAATGTTCCTATCTAATGTTATGGGTCGGAGAGAAGGGTAGGAAAATCTTCTCAACCTGGACATTGAGTGATGAACAGAGCAAGTTGCAGACTTACTACGATGGTTTCAAAGCCTACGTTCAGCCCAAATCAAACCCAATCTTTGCAAGGTACAAATTTCACAGCAAGGTACAGGCACCAGATGAAACGTGTGAACAGTTTGTAACAGAACTGAAGTTGCTTGTGAAAGAGTGCGAGTACGGAGACAAAGAAGATGAGGTAGTGAGAGACAGAATAGTGTTCGGAACAAAATCAGACAAAGTGCGTGAGAAACTCATTGATATTGGGAAAGATCTGACTCTAGAGAAAGCTATTGAGATAGCCAGAGTGGATGAAATGTCAGTGAAACAGCTGAAAGAAATGAATTTGTCAGCTGAAGCAGCCGTTCATGCAGTTAGGCATAGAGAAAACGAATGCACAAAAGACGTCACGCAGCTGCGACAAGAACAAAGGTACACATGCACCTAGCGAAAACAGAGCTACGGCAAAGAAGAAATGCGGTAGGTGTGGCATGAAGCACACACAAGATGCGCAATGTCCTGCGATAGGAAAAGAATGCAGAAAATGCATGAAACCAAACCACTTTGCGAGCATGTGTAGGGCCAGAACAGAGCAAACACACAGCTCAAAGAGAAGAAACAAAGTACACACACTAGACGATAGACGATAGTGACAGTAGCACGGCATCACTGCAGAGCGCCTAGAACTGTACCCACGGAATATGCGCGATATAAGCCTCATTGATTGATTGATTGAGTAGCGACACAGAGGATGAAGTGCAAGCGTACTCGTTAGGTACAATCGGCACTGCAGAAATGAATACAGTGGATTCCGGATGGTTTCAGAAACTGGAAGTAGAAGAGAAAACAGTCAATTTTCAGTTAGATACTGGAGCAAAATGCAATGTCATTTCTGAGAAAACGTTCAAATCTTTCAAAGGAAAGAAACTGGAGAAGTCAAAGGTCAGGCTTACGTCATATTCAGGCCATAACATCAAGACACTAGGTTCGACGAAACTGACATGCAAGTTCAAGAAAGAAGAGCATGAAGTGAAATTCTATGTCACAGAGATGGATAGTACAGCGATACTTGGTCTGGAAGCTTGTCAGAGATTAGGACTGATCCAGAGAGTAGACACAGTGCAGTCAAGCATGACGCAAGAGGTTAAAGGAGATCACCCTCAGCTAGATGTTAAAGGAGAATACCCAGATTCTTTTGAAGGTTTAGGTTGTCTCCCAGGAGAGGTTCATCTCAAAGTTGACCCAGATGTACAGCCAGTAGTCCACCCACCCAGAAAGATACCAGTTGCGCTACACAAGAAAGTTAAAGGTGAACTGAAACGTCTGGAAAAAGAAGGTGTTATCACAAGACAAGAAGAACCTACTGACTGGGTGAACAGTGTGGTAGTGGTAGAAACGCCAAAGAAAACAAGAATCTGCATAGATCCACGAGATCTGAACAAAGCTATCAAGAGAGAACACTATCCAATGAAGACGATAGAAGAAGTTGTTCAAAACATGCCAGGAGCAAAGGTTTTCTCGAAACTAGATGCAACATCTGGTTATTGGCAGCTCAAGTTGAACGAAGAGAGTTCCAAGCTGTGTACATTTGTAGAGGTTCGGAAAAGAATGTTCCGTTCTTTTCTTTTGTTCTCTCTTTTGATGTGTTACGGACTCTTTCTCAATTCTGGACTCACTCTCTCGGACACAACAGATGACACATGTGACTACATTCAGCAGGTTACTGGCATGACAAACTTTATTCCTCTGTCTCTCTATCTTCCCTCCTCCTCTTCGCCAACCCGACCGAGGCCGGTGGCTACAAGCCACAACATACAAAGTTGCTCTACATCTCCTCAGTCAGCCGAGACACGGACTGAACGAATGATTGACTGACTGACTGAATGACTCCTCCCCTTACGCTGGTACTGGAGGCTATTTATACTGCTCGCGCGGACTGCACTGCAAGCGGCTCACAGCAATTTCCAAAAGGGCCGTCTGGCACTGCCTGATAGCCAAATCTGTGTTTGTTTAGAATCTTTAACAGCTAATAACTTTACAAAAAATGCACACATTAGAAATCGGTTTGTTGCTATAAAACCAGCGTGAAAAATACTTTTAAAACATGTTATAAAATATAACTTTAGAAGTCCAGATCAAAAAGTAATTATGATTAATTACTCAGAATGAATGACCGATTAACGATCAAAACCCAGCAAAATAAAGATTGCTCAACTCTATCACTTCCTGCACCAAATACAATTCGCTCCATTACAAGATGAACTCCTGAACTTTCCATACATGTGTCATACTTGTGGTAAAATGGAACTTATGACGAGTTATGTGACGTCACGCGGTGAGACACCGGTCAAACCGAGGAAAACTTTGATTTGCTTGATCCAAACATTTATTAATGCACTTTAACTCAAAAAGTATCTTAAGGGAATAAGAAATGAAGTGCACTAAGTTAGATTTACGGAAAAGTTATACGGAGATAATAGGGAAATTCCAGACGTCACCTACTGGGCGCTAAAACTCAGATAGCGTCGCACGTTTGGGTCGAAGCTGATCAAACACTAAAGCAATTTAAGGGGCAACAGGGCCTTAAAAAGTACTCAAGCACTAACATACAGCAACATAGTGTCTATATCCATTCATTGTTGACATCTAAAAGCAATATATAGCCTTAGATTGCATAAAATAGCACGTGCACTCAATCTATTTTTAGACAGAATCAAACATGGCCGCCGCTCAGATGTAAACAAGCTATGTTTGAGCACGGCTGGTGCACACCAGTACTTTTTGTTAACAATGAATAGACACCTAACACAAACTGATCGGCAACAAAGACTAAATTGGACAATGACAACAGCTTAACTCTATAATTAGTGACTGGTCACCCTGTCACACATACCCCCTACTTTTGTATATGACACGTCCTCGTGTCACGACCACGAACACAACGATAAAAAAAATGCATTTCACTGCTACAACACGGCACGCTAAAATCAGACAATGAACAACTCACTCCCTCCACTCACAATACAGTAACAATGTGCAAATACATGAATTCTCTCAATGCTTAGAATCATTCCACAAAATCAAGATGCTAAAGAAATGGCATAAACAAAACAAAACCCGACATGAGAGAACTGGTGCCCAATACTATGCAACTAGATTCCTACCAATCGCCATAGCAACACCTTCCCTGTACTCTTCATGCAAAACAAGCAGACACTATGCTGACATGATGTCAACTAAGATATGTACTTAGCGCTCTTGACGAAACATCTAAGCATCAAAGTATAACACAGTGAATCAAGTATACCCAGCCACTCTTACAACATCATAAACTCTTCAAAGTCATCATACACCACTTTAAGTATTCACTCTCAACCACATTGTCACCAAAAGGAAGCTGAACAAGGTTAGATACACATGATGTGTTCGGTGTAAACCACAACACAATACACTTACAACAGACAGCTGATTCCACATGACATAATTCTCTCTTTCATATTCCACAATGTACATGACACAATACTTTGAAACCTTACATTACCAACGATCAAAAACCAAGCCCTACTGATAGGTTACAAGGCTAGATCAACCACCGTTACATTTGCAGGAGTGAAAAAAACAAAACAAATACAACCCACGATACATCTTGCGAAAAATCATTATACCAGACCTTATGGGAAGGTTTTAACTAGTACTGACTCGCTGCATCCACCTTGGCATTCCCATCAGACTAGTCTCAATACTGTCTGCCTGTGCCCAACCCTCAACCACAAATGTAAACAACTCATCCCACGAATCAAAGCATCATACAACATACACTGCAAGCCATGAACAAAGATATCCATCGTGCTTAGAAATCAACATGTTTAACAATGTCAAAATGAAAGCATTTCATTTTCAACGTAAATAAAAAAATGGAAATACATAGATAACAAACATAAAACGATGCCTCACAGTGTCACTTCAAGACGCGCTCAACCGTTACTTACGTCACTCGACTCACTGTCCGATAATGCACACGTCAGCAGAACATGATGAATCACACAGGTATAGCACTACACAACGTCAAATCGGGGAATGTGTTACACGACACTTGAGATTGCCACAAGTTCTCAAACGTCGTATAGTTGTGTTCTTTTTATTCTACGTCGCCCGTCTTCGCAGCAACAGAAAACAACTCGTCAAATTGAGTTCGAGGATTTATTTAGCATTCCATACATACAACTGCACATCGTAGCAGAACTCAAATAGAAGCTTTTTTAACATTCAAATCGCGCTGGCATATATAGTAAATACTCAATCTCGAGAATATTCCAGACCGAACACGATACAACTACATTATACGAGCCGTGCATGGACTAAACTAGCGACATTCTCTATGACGTACATCAAAAGCGCCGACGCACTTAATCCGAACGAACGCCACGAACTTACGACTAAAACAGCATGGTAAACAACTTGTTTTGACAGGACTAGAAAGTTCACCTGCATTCTCGTCCAAGCATAAATATTGTGTTTACAAAATATAATATCGGTACTTTCCCACAAAGTACAAATAAGTCAACTACATGCAACACACAAAACTGAACCAAAGCTCAGCAACGGTAGCGTTTCCTAACATTACCCCCAACACCAGAAGAAATTTACCTAATTTCTTTCAATCATTGAAACGCTACCTGTACACATATTATGTATACATAACAGATTGAAATCCAGGTATGTACATTAGTCTGTTGGAGAATGAACACAGTTTCACTCACATACTCGGCTGAGAAAATCTGCTCCAACATTGTCTGAACCTTTGATCGATTCCACTCGCATATCAAAGTTCTGCAAGTACATCACCCACCTCATGATACGATTATTCACAAACTTCGCAGAGTTCAGGTAGGTGAGGGGTTTGTGATCAGTCTGAAGCACGAATTTCACCCCTTGGAGGTAGAGTTCAAATTTCTTGATTCCCCACACGATGGCTAAACACTCTTTCTCCATGGTCGAGTAGTTCTTCTCGGCTCCTGACAGCTTCTTGCTGGCATAGCTGACCGGAAACGGTTTACCTCCATGCTCTTGCATCAGCATGGCGCCGATCCCTTCGTCCGATGCGTCTGTACGCAAGATGAACTCTTTGGCAGTATCAGGAAGGCGTAGCACCGGGTCTCGTGACATCCGGTCGCGTACGGTCTGGTATGCCTTCTCCTGAGCTGGTCCCCAGAGTATTCGGTTGGGACATCCTTTTCGGTTCATGTCCGACAAAGGCGCCGTTATGGCGGCGAAGTTTGGAATGAACTCTCTGTAGTACCCAGCCAATCCAAGGAAGGATCGCACCTGCTTCTTGGTTTCAGGACGTGGCGCATTGAGGATCTTGGTGACGTTTTCCAACAAAAGCCCCTTTTGACCTTCCTTCAGTGAATGACCTATGAAGTCAACGTTGTCGGTCCCCAAAATGCACTTGCTGGGTCTCACGGTCAGATTAGCTTTTGTCAGGCGGGAAAACAGTTCCCTCAAAGTCTCCAGATGCTCCGCAAAGGTCTCCGTGTGGACTAGCAGATCATCCCAGTAGTACACAACATTCTTCATTCCTTTGAGCATTTTTCGCATTCCCCTCTTAAGGGTAGCACCACTGTTCACCATGCCAAAAGGCATCCGCAGGCACTCATACGTTCCGTCTGGAGTTGCAAAGGCGGTCTTTGGTATGTCCTCTTCGCGCACAGGAATCTGCCAATATCCCTTGCTGAGATCGATCTTTGAGAAGATCTTACTGCCAGTCAACCGTCGGAACAGATCAGCCGCCGTCGGCATTGGTTCAGGGTCAAACACGGTGATCTTATTCACTTTCCTGAAGTCAATGCATACCCTGTTTGTACCGTCTTTCTTCTTGACAACAACAACGGGAGATGAGTAAGGGGATGATGACTCACGGATGACCCCCATCTTCAACATGTTGTCGATGTCCTTCTTCAAGGATTCCCGAGCCTGAAACGGGATAGGGTATGGTTTTGAGCGAACAGGAACGTCAGATGTGAGGTGGACTTCATGTTCGACCAAGGACGTAGAGCCTGGAACATCAGAGAACCTATGGGTGAAGTCGCCCATAAAATCATGCAGCTCCTTCTGCTGGTCTTCTGTCAGGTCAGGTCCTAACTTGACGTCATCCACTCCCTCTTTCTTGTGGAGGTCTCCCAACTCCAGTAGTTCCTCACCGTCGAACTCGTCTAGTTCGGCTGGTTCTTCCACCATTGCTGCGACCTGTACTGCTTCCGGAGGTCTCTCCACATACAGTTTCAGGAGGTTAGCGTGGTAGATCTTGGACTTCTTGCCGACATTCACATTGTAGTCGTTGATCCCTACCACGGCCTCAACCTCGTATGGGCCTTTCCACTGCATCAGTAGTTTGTTGTGATCAGTGGGAAGCAGTATCAGCACTTTGTTACCTGGTGTAAACTTCCTGTTTACGGCTTTGCGGTCGTAGTAGTGTTTTCCACTATCCTGAGACTTTCTCAAGTTTTTTCTCGCAATCTCGAGAGTCTCCTCCAGTTTCTCTCGCAACTCAAACACGTACTGGTAACTGTTCTTCACTTCAGGTGTGTCCACATCTTTCGTCCACAATTCCTTTAGTATTTGCATCGGGCCTCTCACGGTCCGCCCGTACATCAGCTCGAACGGGGAGAATCCAGTGGACTCTTGTGGCACCTCCCTGTATGCAAACAGCAAGGCATTGATGTAGCGATGCCACTGCCTTGGCTGCTCACTGCATAGTTTCTTCAGCGTGGACTTCAGCGTCGCATTGAATTTTTCGACCAGCCCATTGCACATCGGGTGATAGGGTGTCGTAGTCAAGTGACGAATGCTCAGCAACCTGTTGACCTCTTCCATGCATTCAGAGACGAACTGTGTCCCCAGGTCTGTGAGGATCTCTTCAGGAACCCCAAATTCTGCTGAAAATGTCCACAAGTGCCTCGGCAACAGTCTCGGTGTCAATTTTCTTCAGAGGCACGGCTTCTGGGTACCTGGTTGCATAGTCTACCAGGGTCAGTACCCAACGATGACCCTCTTCACTTGGCGGTTTGATCTCGCCGATGAGGTCAATGGCCACCCTCTTGAAAGGTCGGTCGATCAAAGGCATCTTCTGCAACGGCACTTTCGGGACCCTTCCTCGAGGTATGGTTTTCTGGCAAATATCGCACGATCGGCAGAATCGAGTCACATCTGCATGCAGTCCTGGCCAGTAAAACGCAGCCTGGATTCTGTCCGATGTCTTCTTGACACCCAGGTGACCTCCCATAATAGAGTCGTGGGCCACCTCCATCACCTGGCGCCTAAGTGGTTGAGGCACCAGAACTTGACGTAATGGCTTCCCACCGTTGACTCTCGCGTGCTGGAACACTCTGTACAGAATCTTGGCCTTCACTTCAAATTGCACAGTGCCTTCGCCCTTAGTCATCTCCTTGACAGGACGACTCCTGTACTTTGTTAAAGTCGAATCAGCTTCCTGTAGCTGAATCAGCCGATCCCTGTCCACGACAGCAGTTGCAGAACTGTTGGTGACCCTGAGTGGCGTAGTTGTTTTGTCCTTCTTCGCCTGGGCTCTGGTCGTCACAGCGCTTACAACCTGCGGCTGGTCGCGGCGATGCACAGTTGCTCTGTCATCTCGTAACAGTTCGCTGATATCTTCACTCGCGAATGGCAGTGGGTCTTCCTCCTCAGCAGCAGGCTGAGCTGAGCCCATTCTCCATTCGACATCAGGGTCATCAGGACGTCTCGCACCCCCAATGTTCCCAATTAATACATCGTACAAGGGCTTCTTCAGGCAGACGGCCTCAACTTCTCCGGTGAAGTATGGAGTATCTATCTGGATCTTTGCCACTGGTGCCCTCACGCATTTGCTGTCAGCCATGAGCGTCCACTTGAAGTCACCAGTGAACTTCTCTGTTGGCACCAGATCCTCTTTGACAATGACTCCATTGCAGCCCGAATCTCTGAGAACAGTCACTTCCTGCTTCTCAACAAATCCCTTCGACACGGGCATGTTCGACACTGACACAGCTGCGCTGGCGACGACAGAGATCGACCTGCCATTGGCGAGTAGAAGCTGGCCATCAGATATACATTCTTCCACGTCCGATGGTGTAGCCACTTGCTCGGCAGCCCTTGGAAGTATGACGCTGCTCGCACATACTTGTTGGTTCGAGCCACTCGTTTGCCTCTTGTTGTCGTAATATCTCCGTCGATGTTCTTGCGCTTTGTCATTGACATGTCCGTTATTTTTCTTTTGGGGACAGTTGGCGACTCAGTGGCCCTTGGCATTGCAATGGAAACACGTTATGTTCTGCCCTTCATTGGATGATGGTGCGGACTCAGTTTGTCCCTTGGCAGGTTGGTTTCCCTGGTTCCCGCTCTTCTGGAAAGGTTTCGATGACTTTGACGTCCCCAGGGTCCTTCCATGAGCAATGAGATAACGCTCAGCAGCATCAGCAATGTCCTTCAAACCCCGCAGTTTTTGCTCTTCCAAGCGGGTCGCCAGGTCCTTCGGGCAGGCATTAAGGAATTGCTCCTTCACGATCAAGTCCCGCAGACTCTCGTATGACTGCTCTTCACCTGAAAACTCCACCCACTTCTGCAGGTATGACGACAGGCGCTCCACAAACTGGCTCGGTGTCTCTCCAGACAATGGCTGGCATTCGCGGAAGCGTTGACGGTAGCCCCTTTCAGTGAAGTTGTAGCAACGCAACAGAGCTTCCTTCAGTATATCATAGTCTCTGGCGTCATCGTTTGAGAGTCTAGTGTAGACCTCAAGTGCTGCCCTAGTCAAATGTGCGCTGAGTTGAATCGCCCAGTCGTCGCGCTGCCATCTAGCACTCTCAGCGAACCTCTCGAATCTTGCAAGGTAGCAGTCGATCTGCATGGTCCTTCCCGTCAGCGAATGCTGGAAGTTTCGGTGCCCTATGTAGCATTTGCTGCTGGTTATCTCTTTGGCGTGGTGCCTCGTGCTCATTCTGAACACGCACCATTTCTGTCTGAAGCTCTGAACGCTTCATCTCCATTTCTATGTTGAGCTCTAAGCGTTTCAGCTCCAATTGCTTTTCTTCACGCTCACGCTGCGCTTGTCTTTCTTCACGCTCACGCTGCGCTTGTCTTTCTTCACGCTCACGCTGCGCTTGTCTTTCTTCACGCTGCGCTAGCAGTTGTGTCTGGGACTCGACGAACTCCGTCAGCTGCTTGCCTTTTAGTCCCAGCTCAATTCATTTTCCCCAGAACTCAGCCATTCTGGTCGTTTCCGATGCGTTCGTCTGTATTCTTTCACAGCCCCGAACGTAGACGAATGTAATCTTCTAAAAGAACACAGTCTCTACTGCACCTCCGATGTTTCTCTCGTCGCTGGTCACCTTCGTAGACGCAGGCTGCCACCCTCCTCGTCTAACGTGACGGCGCACTCTGCTCACGATACGTACACGACGTACCCCAGTCGTATTTCGTAGTATTAATGCACTAGCTCCGCGACGAAGTCCGTCTCGTCCAAACGGCAGCTAACCTCTGTAATCCCGATACACTCCGGCGTCGCTCACCGTACCGAGCTGCGGCGATTACCAAACTCTTCACCAGTCACACCGAATCCACGGTTCCGTAGTCTCAATACTGATCCCTCAGGATACACCCGATTGATGGCTACCTCCTGTGACTGTCTTGACACTGGTCCTTGTTACTGGAAAACCCTTGGCGTTAAACGTAGATCCTTGGCTTGGCCCCCAATTGTTACACGACACTTGAGATTGCCACAAGTTCTCAAACGTCGTATAGTTGTGTTCTTTTATTCTACGTCGCCCGTCTATAGTAAATACTCAATCTCGAGAATATTCCAGACCGAACACGATACAACTACATTATACGAGCCGTGCATGGACTAAACTAGCGACATTCTCTATGACGTACATCAAAAGCGCCGACGCACTTAATCCGAACGAACGCCACGAACTTACGACTAAAACAGCATGGTAAACAACTTGTTTTGACAGGACTAGAAAGTTCACCTGCATTCTCGTCCAAGCATAAATATTGTGTTTACAAAATATAATATCGGTACTTTCCCACAAAGTACAAATAAGTCAACTACATGCAACACACAAAACTGAACCAAAGCTCAGCAACGGTAGCGTTTCCTAACAGAATGCACTGCTCACTTGTTTGATGGACTAATATTAATTCACAACAAGGTCGGCCGAGATCCTTACAGTTCCTTGAATAAAAGTCCGGTTACAGTGAGTTAATGGGGTACCGAGTTAATGCAAATCCACTAGTCTTTTCAAGACTTCCACGTACCGTTCATCACGATTCCAATTCCAGAATTCACTCTGGGGATGAACACCAACACAGCACTACACACCAATTGTGAGATTACACACATCATGCATCGGATGACACATGGCAGCGGGAAACGGGAACAGCATACCACAGGCATCGTAGTAAAGGACAGGAACACAGCTACCAGGACAGGAACGAAGATTACCAGCATGACAGGAACGTAGTTTACAGCAACAGCAACGCAGGAACGTACAGAACATCACAGGACAGGACATGCCGATCGTCGAGGACACCATGGAGTACACAACTCCTGGCAGGAAAGGTCCGACATCACCAGTACTGAAGAGTGAAGTTGTCACAATGCATCACTTCTTCCGAGTCCAGGAACTTCTGAGTCCGTTTTAATAACACATCCTGTCTGACGACGCCATTTTGTAGAGGTTCGGAAAAGAATGTTCCGTTCTTTTGTTCTCTTCTCTTGATGTCTTACGGACTCATTCTGGACTCAATCTCTCGGACACAACAGATAACATTGTGACAACAACAGCAGTATACTGGCATGACACACTTTATTTCCGTGTCTCTCGATCTTCCCTCCTCCTCTTCGCCAACCCGACCGAGGCCGGTGGCTACAAGCCACAACATACAAAGTTGAACTACATCTCCTCAGTCAGCCGAGACACAGACTGAACGAATGAATGAATGACTGACTGACTGACTGAATGACTGAATGACTCCTCCTCTTATGCTGGTACCGGAGGCTATTTATACTGCTCGCGCGGACTGCACTGCAAGCGGCTCACAGCAATTTCCAAAAGGGCCGTCTGGCACTGCCTGATAGCCAAATCTGTGTTTGTTTAGAATCTTTAACAGCTAATAACTTTACAAAAAATGCACACATTAGAAATCGGTTTGTTGCTATAAAACCAGCGTGAAAAATACTTTTAAAACATGTTATAAAATATAACTTTAGAAGTCCAGATCAAAAAGTAATTATGATTAATTACTCAGAATGAATGACCGATTAACGATCAAAACCCAGCAAAATAAAGATTGCTCAACTCTATCACTTCCTGCACCAAATACAATTCGCTCCATTACAAGATGAACTCCTGAACTTTCCATACATGTGTCATACTTGTGGTAAAATGGAACTTATGACGAGTTATGTGACGTCACGCGGTGAGACACCGGTCAAACCGAGGAAAACTTTGATTTGCTTGATCCAAACATTTATTAATGCACTTTAACTCAAAAAGTATCTTAAGGGAATAAGAAATGAAGTGCACCAAGTTAGCTTTATGGAAAAGTTACAATTATGGAGATAATAGGGAAATTCCAGACGTCACGTACCTACTGGGCGCTAAAATTCAGATAGCGTGGGACGTTTGGGGTCGAAGCTGATCAAACATTAAAGCAATTTAAGGAACAACAGGGCCTTAAAAAGTACTCAAGCACGAACATACAACAACATAGTATCTATATCCATGCATTATTAACATCTAAAAGTAATATTTATCCTTAGATTGCATAAAATAGCACATGCACTCAATCTATTTTTAGACAGAATCAAACATGGCCGCCGCTCAGATGTAAACAAGCTATGTTTGAGCACGGCTGGTGCACACCAGTACTTTTTGTTAACAATGAATAGACACCTAACACAAAATGCTCGGCAACAAAGACTAAACTGGACAATGACAACAGCTTAACTCTATAATTGGTGACTGGTCACCCTGTCACACATTCAACACACCATGGGGGAGATATAGATTTCTCGGGTTACCTTTTGGAATAGTTTCAGCTAGTGAAATATTTCAGAGAGTCATGTCTCAGATGGTAGAAGACATAGAAGGCGCAGAAGCTGTCATGGATGATGTTGTCGTGTCGGGATCCAACACGAAAGAGCATGACAAACGACTGAAGAAAGTCATGGAGAAAGCAAAGTCGTACGGTCTCACGTTCAACGACTCAAAGTGCGAGTTTCACAAGTCAGAAATCTCGTATGTAGGGCACATACTGTCAGGTGAAGGTCTGAAAGCAGATCCAGAGAAGATCAGAGCAGTTCAGAAGATGAGCAGTCCTCAGAACAAGAAAGAACTGATGACGTTCCTAGGGTTCATTCAGTACTTAGGAAAGTTCTTACCCAACTTGGCAGATGTGAGCAAACCACTCAGAAAACTGACAGAGAAAGATGCAGTGTGGAAGTGGACAAAGAAAGAGGAAGAGAGTTTCAAGAAGCTGAAGAAGCTAGTGACGGAAGCACCAGTACTGAGGTACTATGACCCAGCAAAACCTCTGACACTATCAGTTGATGCGTCATCCACAGGATTAGGTTGTTGCCTCATGCAGGAAGGTCAGCCGATCGCGTACGGGTCAAGGGCACTGACAAAGACACAACAGAACTATGCGCAGATAGAGAAGGAAACACTTGCAGTAGTGTACGGATGTGAAAAATTTCACACATACGTGTATGGTAGAACGGTAGAAGTAGAGACAGACCACAAACCATTTGCAGTCCATCTTTACAAAACCACTACACAAAGCACCTGTTCGTCTGCAGAGATTCATGTTGCAGCTACAGAAGTATGACCTCAAGGTGAAGTACAAACCCGGGAAAGAAATGTACGTCGCAGATACGCTCAGCAGATCGTACCTCCCAGAAACAAAAGAACAGTTGATTCCAGAGAAAGAAATCAATGCTATCAACCCAAGGTCACACTTGCCCATCTCAGATGAGAAATACGCAGAATTTCAGAGAGAAACAGCAAATGACGTAGAACTGACAGAACTAAAAAAAAAGTCATATTGAAGGGTTTCCCAGAGAACAGAAGAGATGTTCCAGAATCAGTTAGAGCTTATTGGTCATTCCGAGATGAGCTTACATACACAGACGGTCTGATTTTCAGAGGGCTCAGATTAGTCATTCCCAAGAAGCTTCAAGTAGATCAGCTGCAAAGAATTCATTCATCACATTTAGGCATAGTGAAATGCAAGAGCATGGCCAGAGAATTGGTATTCTGGATAGGTATGTCGTCACAGATTGAAGACATTTCACATGGTCACAGCATGTAGAGTTTGCGCAGAAAACTCCAGAGCTAACCCCAAAGAACCAATGATACCAATGGACATTCCAGATAGACCATGGGCAAAGATCGCAGCAGATTTGTTCGAGCTGAACAAGACACACTATTTGATAATAGTAGATTACTACTCCAAATGGCCAGAAGTCATCACACTGAACAGTCTCAACACCAAAACAGTCATTGGGCACATGAAAAGTCAGTTTGCAAGATTTGGAATAGTAGATGAGTTGATCACAGACAACGGACCACAGTTTGCAAGTGCTGAATTCGCAGAGTTAATGAAAGAATATGAAATCAAACATACCACCACAAGCCCTTACCACCCTCAAAGTAACGGTCAAGCAGAAAGAATGGTCCAAACAGTGAAGAATCTGATGAACAAATCCAAAGATCCTTACAGATCACTCCTAGACTACAGAAACACACCATTAGACACAGGAAAATCACCTGCAGAATTGTTTCTAGGCAGAAAACTGAAAACAACACTCCCAACAAGAGCAGAACTGTTGAAACCAGGAAAACAGCAGAACAAGAAGAATCACAAAGATTTGATTGCTCGCCAGAAGAAGCAGAAAGAGTACTTTGACAGAAAAGCCAGTGGCAATTTGACAAAACTCAGAGCAGGAGATCCAGTCATGATGCAGTTTGGTAACAGATGGAAGAAAGCAGAAGTTGTTACTCCTCATTCTACACCAAGATCCTATGTAGTCAGAGATGAACAGAATGTAGAGTACAGAAGAAACCGCAAAATGCTCAGACCAACAAAGGTAGCATCCAGAGACAGTGATTCCAACAGAACAGTTACCATGCCAACTACTGATCAGAATGTGAAAGACTCAAATCAGAAAGAAAAAGAAAAGAAAATAGGAACTGAACAGATTCCAGTACAAACTGATGACAAGAACATGGTTGAAAACAAAGACAGTGCAGTAACAACCAGATCCGGAAGAGTTGTCAAACAACCCAAGAAATACAGTGATGAGTACACATGAACTGAGTAGGTACAGCTGACAGTAATGATGATAAAAGTATGCTAGAGTAGACAGCAGAGAATGATAACCAGAGTAATGGTACTATTTTATTTTCAGAAAGTTATGAACAGTTCAGTTGTATTTTTTATTGATTATGATTTACAGTATTGATTAAGAAAGATTCAGAATATGAATAAGAATGTATGCTGGAGATAAAGAATGTTTGAAGAAAGATTTTATTTTCAATTGCTCAGAGACACTAAATGAACAGAAGATTCATTCACGCAATGATTGAAACAATGACTATGTACAAGATGTTTGTAACACATGTCAAAATAACATTCACATCATATAAACATGCAGACACAATGATAATGTCTTGAAGATTTTATTATGTTTATTGGAGTGCAAACCATTGTCCATCTTCAGGTGATGTAGGTAAACATTATAGAATAGAAATAAGAGTGTGAATGTGTAACAAATCCATTGTCAGTATGAATGCTGAAATTGTCAGTATGAAAGTTCAATGTGTGAATAAGAACATTTTTATAAGTGAAGTTTTACAAGAGTAAGTTTAAAAGTTTTGCTTCTGTTCAAAGTGTTAATTAAAAGAAAATAAATGTAGGCCCACATAATTTAGTAAAAGATAAAGATTCAGAATCTAGATGTACATCCAAGTTGAAGAAAATATCTAGAAGTATTTTCTTATTTGTAAAAGAGAGGATGTCATGTATATTGCTAG
The DNA here is from genome assembly GCF_037325665.1 of Littorina saxatilis. Classification (NCBI taxonomy): domain Eukaryota; kingdom Metazoa; phylum Mollusca; class Gastropoda; order Littorinimorpha; family Littorinidae; genus Littorina; species Littorina saxatilis. Next base: position 47,656,540 of record NC_090254.1, read on the forward strand.
GCAAGCATATCATGTTCCATTTAGAGATAGCTCCATTAGAGCGAGTCTATTAGCTAAAGGTCCAAGGGACAGCACTCCGTATGAATAGGACAAGAGTTATGGTTCTTGATAATAACGCATGGCCGAACCAACACTATGTCTCCGCATCTCTGTACGTAAAACACACAAATACAACACCAGTCACATTATTCTGACACCGGACTAACCATTCCTAGCACTAACCCCCTAATGTCAGACGCCAGGCGGAGCAGCCACTAGATTGCCAATTTTAAAGTCTTAGGTATGACCCGGCCGGGGTTCGAATTCACGACCTCCCGATCACGGGGCGGACGCCTTACCACTAGGCCAACCGTGCCCGTAGTACAGGTGTGTGTGTGTGTGACACAACTCTGTAACAATACAGTACAGGTGGGGAGGGGGGTGACACAACTCTGCAACAATGCAGTACAGGTGGGGAGGGGGGGTGACACAACTTTATAACAATGCAGTACAGGGCGGGTGGGTGTGACACAACTTTCTAACAATGCAGTACAGATGGGGGGGGGGGGGGGGGGGGGGGGGCAGGTTTTGACACAACTTTGTGACAATGCAGAACAGGTGGGTGGGTGTGACACAACTTTGTGTCAATGCAGTACAGCTGGGTGGGTGTGACACAGCTTTGTTTCAATGCAGTACAGGTGGGTGGGGGGGGGGGGGGGGGGGCAGGTTTTGACACAACTACAGGAGGGTGGGTGTGACATAACCTTGTGACAATGCAGTACAGGCGGGTGGGTGTGACACAACTTTGTAACAATGCAGTACAGGTGGGGGGGGGGGGGCAGGTTTTGACACAACTTTGTGACAATGCAGAACAGGTAGGCGGGTGTGACACAACTGTGTGACAATGCAGTACAGGTAGGTGGGTGTGACACAACTTTGTGACAATGCAGTACAGGTGGGTGAGTGTGACAGAATTTTGTGACAATGCAGTACGGGTGAAGGGGGGGGGGGGGGTGACACAACTTTGTGACAATGCAGTACAGGTGGGCGGGTGTGACACAACTTTGTGACAATGCAGTACAGGTGGGTGGGTGTGACATAACATCGTGACAATGCAGTACGGGTGGGTGGGTATGACATAACCTTGTGACAATGCAGTACAGGTGGGTGGGTGTGACATAACCTTGTGACAATGCAGTACAGGAGGGTGGGTGTGACATAACCTTGTGACAATGCAGTACAGGTGGGTGGGTGTGACATAACCTTGTGACAATGCAGTACAGGTGGGCATGTGTGACACAACTGTGTGACAATGCAGGACAGGTGGGTGGGTGTGACACAACTTTGTGACAATGCAGTACAGGTGGGTGAGTGTGACAGAATTTTGTGACAATGCAGTACGGGTGAAGGGGGGGGGGGGGTGACACAACTTTGTGACAATGCAGTACAGGTGGGCGGGTGTGACACAACTTTGTGACAATGCAGTCCAGGTGGGCGGGTGTGACACAGCTTTGATTCAATGCAATACAGAGGGCATGTGTGACACAACTCTGTGACAATGCAGTACAGGTGGGTGGGTGTGACATAACATCGTGACAATGCAGTACGGGTGGGTGGGTGTGACATAACCTTGTGACAATGCAGAACAGGTGGGTGGGTGTGACATAACCTTGTGACAATGCAGTACAGGTGGGTGGGTGTGACATAACCTTGTGACAATGCAGTACAGGTGGGTGGGTGTGACATAACCTTGTGACAATGCAAGACAGGTGGGCGGGTGTGACATAACCTTGTGACAATGCAATACAGGTGGGCGGGTGTGACACAACTCTGTGACAATGCAGTACAGGTGGGTGGGTGTGACACAACTTTGTGACAATGCAGTACGAGCGAAAAATATTTCACACGTCAGTAGCGGGATTTCAATCCTGAAGGCTGCATGATTCCGAGTAACTGCGAACGTAATCGGAAGTTCCGATGTTTACCAAGTCAAAGAGCCGAGTCGAACATTATCCTTGCGTCATCCAGATATACTGTACAGATCTCTGCGTCATCTTTGCAAGCAGCTTCGGAGATTTCAAAATGTTTGCTGTGTGTAACACATGTTCAACGACAACATCTAATACGGATATTTTGGATGTTTTGAAGGAAAGACCTTCTTTTTCTTGTCGTAAAACTAAAATACACCCTCTATTTAAAAAGCATGCACGCGTATGGGAGCCTCAAACCGCATGCATACTGGCACACGCTGATGCTGGTGATTCTGACTGTACGCTGTTACAACTTAGATCTAAATGAACATGATCACCTTACTCGTTAGATCATCAGTGCTATAAACTAACAAGCCGCGTAAGGCGAAAATACAATATTAATTTTAGTCAAGTAGCTGTCGAACTCACAGAATGAAACTGCAAGACCGTATACTCGTAGCATCGTCAGTCCACCGCTCATGGCAAAGGCAGTGAAATTGACAAGAAGAGCGGGGTAGTAGTTGCGCTAAGAAGAATAGCACGCTTTTCTGTACCTCTCTTTGTTTTAACTTTCTGAGCGTGTTTTTAATCCAAACATATCATATCTATATGTTTTTGGAATCAGGAACCGACAAGGAATAAGATGAAAGTGTTTTTAAATTGATTTGGACAATTTAATTTTGATAATAATTTTTATATATTTAATTTTCAGAGCTTGTTTTTAATCCGAATATAACATATTTATATGTTTTTGGAATCAGCAAATAATGGAGAATAAGATAAACGTAAATTTGGATCGTTTTATAAATTTTTATTTTTTTTTACAATTTTCAGATTTTTAATGACCAAAGTCGTTAATTAATTTGTAAGCCACCAAGCTGAAATGCAATACCAAAGTCCGGGCTTCGTCGAAGATTACTTGACCAAAATGTCAACCAATTTGGTTGAAAAATGAGGGCGTGACAGTGCCGCCTCAACTTTCACGAAAAGCCGGATATGACGTCATCAAAGACATTTATCAAAAAAATGAAAAAAACGTTCGGGGATTTCATACCCAGGAACTCTCATGTCAAATTTCATAAAGATCGGTCCAGTAGTTTAGTCTGAATCGCTCTACACACACACACACACACACACACACACACACACACACAGACACACACACAGACACACACACGCACATACACCACGACCCTCGTTTCGATTCCCCCTCGATGTTAAAATATTTAGTCAAAACTTGACTAAATATAAAAAGGCACTCGGAGTCCAGTAACAATATTGAAGTATCTGTGAATGTGTTTCTGGCAATTAAATGGGAACTCTGGTGTACATGGTGTCTAGATCTGGGTTTTGAAGGCTTCCACCGAGGCTGATGATACTGCCTGTGGTGGGAGGGCGTTCCATTCGCCAATGGTGCGAGGAAAGAAAGACTGCTGTCTGTATGATGTTCTGCAGGCTGGGAGTTTATGAGCCTCAGCATGGATTGAGCGAGTGCTCAATCAATCAATCAATGAGTCTTATATCGCGCATATTCTGTGGGTACAGTTCTAGGCGCTCTGCAGTGATGCCGTGTGAGATGAAATTGTATACGGCCAGTAGATTGCAGCCATTTCGGCGCATATTTACCTTTCACGGCCTATTATTCCAAGTCACACGGGTATAGGTAGACAATTATTAACTGTGCCTAAGCAATTTTGCCAGGAAAGACCCTTTTGTCAATCGTGGGATCTTTAACGTGCACACCCAATGTAGTGAACACGGGGGGAGGTTCGGACACCGAAGTGCTGAGTGCAATTCTTTTCGCTCTATCCTATTAATTCACACATTGACCCTGCAGCAGTGACGATCATTTCTAGATTGCAATCGGCAAAGTTCGTAGCTCGGATTGCACTCATTCCAGCGCTACCGTGTACTGGGTCAGCGAGACACGAACGACAACTCAAATCGATAAGCATCCGAACACATCGGAACTTCTGTTTACGTTCGTAGCTACTCGGAAATATCCTTCGGGATTGAAAGCCCGTAACTGACGTGTGAAAAAAAATCGCGTACGGGTAGGGGTGGGTGGGGGGGGGGGGGGGGGTGACACAACTTTTTGGCAATGTAGTAGAGGTGCGGGGGGGGGGGGGTGACACAACTCTGTAACAATGCAGTACAGGCGGGGGGGTGGGGGGTGGGGGGGTGGGGGTGGGGGTGACACAACTCTGTAACAATGCAGTACATGCGGGGGGTGGGGGGGGGGGGGGGGTGACACAACTCTGTAACAATGCAGTACCGGCGGGGGGGGGGGGGGGACACAACTCTGTAACAATGTAGTACAGGTTGGGGGGGGGGGGTGCCACACCTTTGTGACAATGCAGAACAGGTGTGTGGGGAGGGGGGGTGACACAACTAGTCTTTGTGACAATGCAGTACAGATGGGTGGGTGTGACACAACTTTGTGACAATGCAGTACAGGTAGGCAGGGGAGGATCTGGAAATTGTGTCTTACGATTTTATTCTTCACATCGTCTTGGTTAGAATTGGAAGCAGACGGAACAAGTTCTTTTTTATTTTTATTGTTTTTTTTATTATCATTTTACTATTCTTTATTTAGTCCCGGCCAAAATGTCATCTCTGAGATAGACAGGGGGATATTTCTAACAAGTTGGTTGGTCTGATGTATGTCTGACTGACTTTTTTATCCTTAATTTTGGATCTCTTTTTTTAAGGGAAATGATGGAGCCTCGTCGGAACAGGTATTCCAGACCTATCTTTGACCCATCTGAGTCGGAGGCATCTCTTTTATTGAAAAAGAAGAAGGAACGTCAGAAACAGTACTAAAAAAAATACAGGGACCGACTAAAAGAGAGCACTGAGATTTACCTCCATCACAGAGAGCACTGAGATTTACCTACGTCACAGAGAGCACTGAGATTTACCTACGTCACAGAGAGCACTGAGATTTACCTACGTCAGAGAGAGCACTGAGATTACCTACGTCACAGAGAGCACTGATATTTACCTACGTCACAAAGAGCACTGAGATTTACCTCCGTCACAGAGAGCACTGAGATTTACCTACGTCATAGAGAGCACTGAGATTTACCTCCATCACAGAGAGACGGAAAGGAAAATAATTAAAAAGTACAACTCTAGAAGACCTGAAGAAGCAATTCGGCATAACCGTGAATGTCAGCGAATTCGACAACAAATGTACAGGGAGAGGCTGAACGAAACCATTGTCAACAACAGACGTACAGAGAGACGCTGAAAGAAACAATTGTCAACAACAGACGTACAGAGAGACGCTGAAAGAAACAATTGTCAACAACAGACGTACAGAGAGACGCTGAACGAAACCATTGTCAACAACAGACGTACAGAGAGACGCTGAACGAAACCATTGTCAACAACAGACGTACAGAGAGACGCTGAAAGAAACCATTGTCAACAACAGACGTACAGAGAGACGCTGAAAGAAACAATTGTCAACAACAGACGTACAGAGAGACGCTGAAAGAAACAATTGTCAACAACAGACGTACAGAGAGACGCTGAACGAAACCATTGTCAACAACAGACGTACAGAGAGACGCTGAAAGAAACAATTGTCAACAACAGACGTACAGAGAGACGCTGAAAGAAACCATTGTCAACAACAGACGTACAGAGAGACGCTGAAAGAAACAATTGTCAACAACAGACGTACAGAGAGACGCTGAAAGAAACCATTGTCAACAACAGACGTACAGAGAGACGCTGAACGAAACCATGGTCAAACAAGAAATAAGAGTACCATCAACCACAAAACCGTCCGAAGAAACAAGGCTGAAAAACAAAGAAAGGCGGAGGACACCGAGCACATAACTACCACAACTGTGAAGTGTGGAGGCTTTTGCTCCCAAAGTAACTGAGAAAATCTCAACGTAAATGTTTACCAACATGACCTCGCTGTTACCCCAAAACGGGGGGTCAAACAAACTAGGGTCATGTTGGCAGATTATCAAACCCTTGAGGTGTTCAAAGTTTCAAAGCTCTGGCTTCAAAAACACCTGAGATAACGTCAATTTTCAGTTATTATGCATTGAACATGACCTCCTGGGACCCCAAAACTTGACGAGGGTCAAATAAACTTAGGTCAAGCTCTATAGCTTCAAAAACAACCGAGATAACCTCAACGTTAAGTTTGTTTTCCACGGACGGACGGACGGCCGACCGGCTGTCCATTCTGATGAAAACAAAGACTCACCCATTACTCAGGTGAGTCAAAAAGCGATATCCCAAAACGCCTGCATTCAAAAGGAAACACTGTGTTCAGAATCAACCCTATCCACGACGTATCAATATCTTTCGTCAGTCGCTCTTTCGGATAACAAAAGGTTGATGAATGATCTCAATAACTTTGTTTCGAGCCGCTACGTCAAATAACTGTTCACCCTGTATTTAGATTCCATTCAGTTTCAACAGGGTTAACGTTGGATGATCGCTTCACTTCGAACTATTTGCCCGGTCAAAGATGAGAAAAAATGTTCTGCGGGTAGGTTAGCTTTTTGAGATTACAGAGAGGAAACAGTGTTTTTTTAAAACATCAATGTCAAAATGAAAACACTGTTCAAATTCGCCATATGGAATAATAAATCATAACAAAGGGTTGTTGATCTTATGGTAAACCAAAATCTCATTTTAACTGCGTCTGATAGATTGTCCTTGCGAGCTTTCAGAACTTACTCCCTTCAGCCTTCGGCGCCACAGACGTTGAACAATTGCTTCATTTCAATCGATTTGGGCAGTCAAACTAATGCATATACTGATTACAAAAGATGTAATACTGGTATATTTTCCTTTTGATATAAATGAGAGGAAAGAACAATTCAAAAAAACATCTATATCACAAATAAAACACTGTGTATAGAATCGACCCTTTCCAAGATACTAACATAATGTTGGAATCACTCTTCCGAGTACCACATAACAAAGGATTAATATTATGTCATTAATGTATTTCACCTCAGATTTGTCCTGCTTCTAATTCCTAAGGGAGAGATCGCGTTTTATGGCAAGTTCGGGACTTGTTTCACACATGACACAATAACAAGACCTACACATACAAGCATCTATTGAAAAGAATAACAACTGAAGAAAGCCATGCAAGTGATTTTTCCATTTCAAATTATTTATTTAGCCTTTTAAATGTTCAGAGAAAAGTAATGTTCTTCCCGCCTGTGGTCGCCGTTTTGATTTTGACAATCCGCCTCCCTATATTAATTAGATTAAGTTGTTTTTTCCCCAGTTAAAAAAAATGGCAAAAAATACAATGGCGACAATAACACAAATGTGATGATGATGATGATGATGATGATGATGATGATGATGATGATGATGATGATGATGATGATGATGATGATGATGATGATGATGATGATGATGATGAGGATGACAAATACGTTGATAATGACAACTGAACATACTAGTGACGACGACGACGACGACGACGACGATGATGATGATGATGATGATGATGATGATGATGATGATGATGATGACGACGACGACGACGACGACGATGATGATGATGATGATGTTACTAACCAGTGCCAGGGGGTCCCGTCAAGCAAACCAGTCGCGGGTCTCTGTTCAACAGGTCTAGTTGATGCAGGGTCAGAACCAGAA
>NC_090254.1:47669140-47679140 GCF_037325665.1 Littorina saxatilis
GTTATTCTGCCATAAGTGCAGATATACCACCTTAACACGCATACACTTGATACACTTTGTATCTCATCTAAAGTCCGGTTAAAACCCGGGAACATGCCCCTGATGGCCCGTGAGGGGTTAACACTTGAATTTCTCTCAACAGATTACTTCGTGGCTTGCTGTGTGATACCACGACGCATTGGCTCGTATTTCGATATTTAAAAAAACAGCTCAAATAAACCTGGTGAATTCACACAGCAAGCCACGTAGTGTCCTCTGTTTCTTCTAACAGCTTAGTAGCATACCGCACCACAATCCGATGAGAGATATAATAATGTCCACTCCTGTACTTACAGTACAGCGATAGGGGTGGAAGAATATAGGTGGAATAGAGGTGGGTGGGCGGAGAGAAGGGTGTAGTCACGATCTAAAACACGGGTGACAAAAGAACGCTACGTTACCGAGACAGGTCTACACACGATGACAACCAAAACTATGGAAAGTCGTTTGGCTCATAACCATTACACGTGTAATAAATCATAAATACACGTGTAATAAATGATTAATACACGTGTATTTATTTCTTATTGCACGTGTAATTTATCTTTTTTCTTATGCTATGGAATAGCATAATGATTAAATACACGTGTAATAAATATTTTATGCACGTGTAAGAAATGTTTATTTCGCGTGTATTTAATCATTTTGTACACGTGTATGACATTTTTATTACACGTGTATTAATCATTAATTACACGTGTATTAATTATTTATTACACGTGTACTAATCATTCTTTGGCTCACGTAAGTGTAGCCTATGCGATCGTAACTTTGTCTGTCTGTGCGTGCGTGCGTATGTGCGTATGTGCGTGCGTGCGTGCGTGTGTATGTCTGTGGTAGAAACTCTAACATTTGAAGACGTCACATTACATTGACGTCACATTGTGACGTAAGAGGGTTAGACGTCACGCGAAGGAAGTACTGAAGTCTCGGTCATTATTATTTTGAGCGGGCCGAGACTAGTGTACATGCAGATAGACAGATCTAGATCTAGTGTCTCGCTTTCTTGCACAGTTTCACCTATGCTCTTTCTGTGTGTGTGTGTGTGTGTGTGTGTGTGTGTGTGTGTGTGTGTGTGTGTGTGTGTGTGTGTGTGTGTGTGTGTGTGTGTATGTGTGTGTGTATGTGTGACGGAGTGATTGAGTTTGTGTTACTGTTTGTCGATTTCTTACGTGAGCCTTGATGGCTTCGCCTCTTGTTACACGTGTAATGGTTATGAGCCAAACGGCTTTCCATACAAAACCTCTTTCCCGACAGTCTTTGCGGAACGACACACACTGTGGCAATGAGTAGACCGGGTAAGAAATGTCTGGTGTCAATTAATAGAACATTATTGTCACCACTGTTTGGTGTGTCATCTTTTTTCGTGAATACTTCTTGCCGTGTAAATTGAAGGCCGAACGAGTCAAACTTAATCTTTGCCGTGCTTCCTGGGTTCACCTGTACCCAGAGACACACTAAAATCATTGTAACTCTGGAACCATTAAAGGTATCGTTTTGAAATTTTAAGTATCTCTCACACACCTAATTTGCTCTCTGTCTGCAAATTTTTAGTGTGTACATGAAAAAACATTCAAATTAATTGATTATGATAATTTACATAAACACTACCGATGGCGCGGGTTCACACAAACCCATACTTTTAAAGAGTAGTAGTGATTGTAACTATCCCTCTGCCGACGGCGCGGGTTCTGCTACACCCATAATTACCAAAGCGGCTGAACAGTGTCTGTCTGCCTGTTTGTCTCCAAGAGACTGTCTGTCTCTCGGTCCGGCTGTCTGTCCGTATCTCTCTGTCTGTATGTCTGTTTGTGGATTTCCACCCATATGCGGACCAAATGGGACCAAATGGAGTCGTCCATCGCTATATCGCAGCAATTTGCGGACATCGGCCGAAAAATGCGACTATCTGCGGACGTCCTCAAATAGGCGGTCTTTGGTCCGCAAATTGCTGCAATATAGTGACGGATGTCACGATCGGGTGACAGAGACCAGGAAAGCGTCACTCAGTGGAGTGCCTGTTCTTGGTCGGTTATGATAGAAAGCGCCTGTGCGTGATATTGGACACAGCAGAGTTTGCTGACAGTGCTCAACGAACACGGATGTTTTGAAACGCACGAGCTTCACAGTGCGGGTTTCTGCTATCATAGGGCTGACGGTTTTTTGCTGACAGCGCACACGGGATTTTCACGGATTGAGTTTCTCGTGTCTTTTTTCTGCTTGGGGAGGCAGAATTGTGTATAGCTGGACTGGTTTTGTGACAAGGTCAGTCACGTGTATTTTGGCTAGGTTGTCTGACAGAGACACGAGTACGGGACACTTGACACCCAGCGGCAGAAGGGGAAGGATCTAATACACAGTTTCTAGAGTATGATGGTTTTTCACCGAATATTGTATTCGGCACTCTAGGGGAGCTTCCACCAGTTATTTCCTTCGCACTGCCACATATTTTGCTGAGGACAAGTCGTCAACTTTCCTTCGTCGGCGATGGCTTTCGCATAAGGATTCGACAAGGGGTTCTGGACGTTTTTGGTCACTGTTGACGAACAGAGACTGTTCCAGGGAGGAGGCGGACTTTGCTTCCATTGAGAGTTACAATCATAGGCTTTTGAGGTAATAAATCATTATTTAACGCTGTTGATGAGTCTGTGTTGTGGAATGAAATACTCTCTGTTGTTCTTTCCAGGTTAGCGCATAATTAACTCTCTGTGACGCTAAAATACTAATCTGTATATGGTTTTTGCAGATAGGGAGAGAAGGACGGAAAATGGCTGTTTTGTTGTTGTAAAAAGTCCGTTTTGTGCAGGCCCACGTGCTCGATGAGATATTTAAAGATGACATGTTTTAAGGTGGTGGGTGAGGGGTAGCTGACATGTTTAGTGCACCGATGCTTTCTGTTTGCAGCCTTCGTTTCGATTCGATTCGTTCGATCCGATTCGTTCGTTTCGTGTTCCTGTAACATCTGCACGGCTGACTCTGGCGGGAACTGTTGAGGCTACGCTAACCAGGAGACCGGCTAACCAGGAGACCGGCTAACCAGCGGACCGGCTAACCAGCGAACCGGCTAACCAGCGGGCCGGCTAACCAGCGAACCGACTAACCAGCATACCGGCTAAGCAGCAGCAGCAGAGATAAAGCTAAGTGCACCATGTCGTACGCACCCCGTTGACCACCGTTGTCTTTTCGTATCTATGATTTCATTGGAGTAGGGACAACGTGGGGTGTGGACACCTGCACGAACTAGAGCTTTTCGAACAGAACATTCTCATTTAACTATATTTACACGGGTTCAGCGTGTTCCTATAATTTTCTACATACTACTGGCATTTTGTCAGTGAACACTGGTTTTTTACGTGTTGAGAACGTAAAAGGAACATATTTTGAGTGAAGGCTCGAGGGAGGTGGCGAGTTTATACATAAACAGGCGTCTGAAACTTATACTTTTGTTGACTCTATTTAATTGTATGACTGCGAGAGTGGATCGTGGTGTGGTTAGTTAATTAGTAGTAATTAACCGGTTCATAATCACCTTAAGTGATATATTGAAACGTGACACATGGGGGCCAAGCCGGGATTTACTCAGTTAATTTCCAACTGATAAAGACCCACCAATTAAGGATAACTAAGAGCAGATAATCTCGTCAGTGCTCGACTTATTTTCTGCTTGGTGCTACCCTTTTTTGTATAGTTTTGATCATATACCACACCTTAAGCGATTCACATCTTGCAGGAAATGTAAATTGTAATTTGTGAGTTATTGTATGCGCTAACTGTGATTACTTCCCTTTTCTTTGTTTGTGAATCTTTGTTGTTGTACGTTCAGAGTTTTTCCGTTGCAGAGAGCTGAGCGGGGTTAGCGGATTTGTTATTCGTTTTACTCAGTTTTCTCTACATTGTTGTTTCGCATTCTGTAACAGGTTACATTTCTACCGTCTTGTTTTACTTGGATTTTTCTCCATATTTTGACTTTGTTGGAATTTTGGGGGGGAAGGGTCCGAGGACTTCTGTCCTAACCAAGGCTGTGGGAGACACTCTGTTTCACCGCAAAAAGCAGCCGATAAAGTAGGCCACGGCTGTGGGAAACACTTTGTTTCACCGCAAAAAGCAGCCATAAAGTAGGCTACGCGTTTTGTTCTACACCGTTTGGATTTTTCTTCTGCATTTTCCGGTTGCTGGATTTTTGTATCCACCGCTTTCATCACCGCGTGTTCTAGCTATAGCTGCGTTAGACTTACTTTTGTGATAAAGCTTTGCTAAACTAACCATGGCTACAGGGGGATCTCCTACGAAGAGATTAACTTTCGAGACTCCTGGGAGCGAGGAACAGACAGAGCGAGACGCACGCGTTAGAGCGCGTAGTTTGCTTAAGCGCAAGGAGTTAGAACGTAAGGAAGACATAGAGCGACAGACGAGAAAAGAAGAGCTTGACAGACAAGAACGACAGGCCGAACGTGACAGACAGGACAAGAAGGACGAACTTGACAGACAAGAAAGGGAACGACAGGCCGAACGACAGGCCGAACGTGACCGACAGGATAAGAAAGACGAGCTTGAGAGACAGGAACGACAAGACGAACGAGACAGACAAGAAAAGAAAGAGAAAGATGAACGAGACAGACAAGAAAGGGAACGACAGGCCGAACGACAGGCCGAACGTGACCGACAGGATAAGAAAGACGAACGTGAGAGACAGGAACGACAGGCCGAACGTGACAGACAGGACAAACAGGCGGATCGCGATCTCCAGCTAGAACTAGCTAGGCTACAGGCCGAGAAGGGTACGCTTACTCAGGCTAGCGCGCCGACGTTTGTTGCCGACCGTACGAGACTGCCGACGTTCGACGATGACAAGGACGAGCTCGACGACTTTTTACGCCGGTTTGAGCGCATTGCATCTGACCAGAAGTGGGAAGAGGCCACGTGGGCTAGCCGCCTTAGCACCTGCTTGAAAGGACGCGCATTGCAGCTCTACAACGCTTTGGATGACGACGAGGCGAGAGACTATCAGGCACTAAAGAAGGCGTTACTCCAGCGCTTCAACCTGACTGCGGAAGCCTACAGACGACGTCTGCGTAACAGCAAGAGGCTGAGCGGCGAGCTGAGCCATCAGTTTGTGGCACGCCTTAATCTCTACCTGCGGCGCTGGGTGGAGATGGCCGAGAAGAACTGGACCGTCGACGACCTTGCCGACCTCATTGTCATGGAACAACTGATGTCCAGCCTGCGACCTGAGGTGGTGACCTTCGTGCAGGAACACCAGCCAAAGACTACTCAGGAGGCAGCCGACTGGATCAGAGTACACGAGGACGCCCAGGCGATCTCCGGCAAATCTTCAGGCTCACGGCCGGGAAAATCGGGAAATTCGGGTTCTTCAGGACCCAAGGACGGGAAGGACGATCAGGGACACAAAGGATCAAGTTCCAGAACTGACATCCAGTGTTACTACTGCAACAAGCGGGGCCACGTGAAGAAGGACTGCCACAAGAGACAGGCTGACCAGAAGGGCGTTCACTTCGTTGGCAGTGAGGAGTTCAGGGACGTCACGAGCTCATGCACCATTCCACAACTCTGCGTTCCGTGCTCCAGGAAACATTTCCAGCCCCACTGTAACGTCTACGTTAACGGAGTGAAGGGCGAAGGTCTGCGGGACACAGGAGCAGACATGATAGTGGTTCGGGCGAGTCTAGTTCCAGCTATGGCCTACACAGGAGACAGCATCAGGGTGAGAATGGCCGAGGCATCTCACGCTTACGATTTGAACACGGCAGTGATCAAGGTCGTAACCCCGTTGTTCACGGGGACCATTGTGGCCGTCGTCATGGACGATCCTCCATGCGACCTGCTCATTGGAAACCGGGTTCAGTTTGTGGACGGCGTCACCAGGGAGGTTCCCGTTTACCGGTCTCCCGACGTCATTTCAGTGCTCACGCGGGCACAGGCGGAGCGAGAGGACAAACCTCTCAAACCCCTACCTGCTGCACGAGCTGCCCTGGGGAACGTGACCCCCGCGCTTCTCGCGAAGGCTCAGGATTCTGACCCGACCTTAGCTACTCCTCGGGAGCACGCGAAGTCGGGGAAGGTGAAGCTGAGCGGGAAGCATGGGAGGTCAAGGTTCCTCAGGGACAAGAAGTTGCTCTACCGTGAGTTCAGCAACAAGGAAGGTGCATTCAAACAGGTTGTCGTGCCTCGCGAGTTTCGCGAGGGTGTCATGGCAACGGCACACGACTCGATTCTGGGAGGTCATCTTGGTACCAAGAAGACCACGGATCGTGTCTGGCGCCACTTTTACTGGCCAGGCATCTGCACGGATGTCCGACGTTTCTGTGCGTCCTGCGATAAGTGCCAGAAGGTGGTTGCCAAAGGAAGGGTGAGGAAGGTCCCCTTAGAGAAGATGCCGCTCATCGACGAACCCTTTCGTCGGGTGGCAGTGGACATCATCGGGCCCATCTTGCCTGCGTCTGAGGACGGAAACAGATACATTCTGACCATGGTGGACTACGCTACTCGATACCCAGAGGCGATCCCTCTGAAATCGATTGAAGCCACGCGAGTAGCTGAGGCTCTGGTTACTATGTGGTCCCGGCTGGGAATTCCATCAGAGGTACTCACCGACAGAGGCACGCAGTTCACGGGAGGAGTGATGGCGGAGGCAGCACGACTGCTATCACTGGAGCAGCACTTCACCACTCCTTACCATGCTCAGTGCAACGGACTGGTGGAAAGGTTCAATGGCACCTTGAAGACCATGCTGAGGAAACTAGCTCAGGAGAAACCACGCACGTGGGACAGGTACATCCCAGCATTGCTTTTTGCATACCGCGAGGTTCCTCAGGAGAGCTTGGGCTTTTCCCCATTTGAGTTGTTGTACGGCAGACAGGTACGCGGTCCCATGGCTATCCTGCGTCAGGCTTGGACAGACGAAGAAGCTGACGAGGAGGTGCAGACGACAGCGACCTACATAGTAGAACTCAGGAACAGGATTGAAGAGACCTGCAAACTGGCTCAAGAGAACCTGGGAAGAGCAGCACAGCGTTACGCGCGAGGATTCGACCGCAAGGCACGACCGCGCAGCTTCAAGATTGGGGAACGGGTGTTGCTACTTTTACCTGTCAAACACAACAAGCTACAACTGCAGTGGCAAGGACCTTTTGAGGTGACAGCGAAAGTGGGCCAGAACGACTACAGGATCGTCATGAACGGGAAAGCACGCCTGTACCACGCCAACCTGCTGCGCGCCTACATAGAAAGGACTGCCTACGGGGAAAAGGACAAAGTGACAGAAGCAGTTGCTGTCGTGATGGACGAGACAACGGAAGAACAGGGAGGAGGACGTGTACCAGTTTGTCCGCTGGAGGCTAGTGAAGATCACACGGACGTGCACATCTCACCTGATCTTGGGGACGACCAGCAGGCGGACCTGCAAGAGATCCTGAAGGATGCAGCACGGGTCCTTACAGACATACCACTTCAGACGCATCTAGAGGAGTTTACCTTCGACTTGCTGGAGAAACAGCCAGTGAGGACGAAGCAGTATCCCATGCCTCATGCCCAGAAGGAGGTGGTCAGGAAAGAAATCGCCGACATGACGAAGTTGGGCGTCATCGAGCCAGCGAACTCTCCCTACAGTTCACCAATTGTGCTTGTGAAGAAGAAGGATGGACGCGTCAGGTTCTGTGTCGACTACCGGAAGCTGAACAAGATTACGGCGTTTGACGCGGAACCCATGCCTGATGTGGACTACCTCTTCAGTCACTTGGCCAAGGCCAAGTACTTTTCCAAACTGGACCTCACCAAGGGGTACTGGCAAATCCCAGTTGCCGAGGAAGATCGCCCAAAGACTGCATTTACCACTCCATTCGGCCAGTTCCAGTGGACAGTCATGCCTTTTGGTCTACAGAATGCAGGTGCCGTCTTCACTCGCATGATGAGGAAACTTTTGGAACCTTTGAAGCGCGAGGACATCAGCAGTTTCATCGACGATGTGCTGATCGCGACAGAGACATGGACTGAACATCTCGACGCCCTGCGCGACGTGTTCGGAAGGTTGAAGGACGGAAATCTGGGAGCTAAACCGTCCAAGTGCTACTTGGGATTTCGGGAATTGTCTTTCCTGGGTCATGTTGTCGGCGAGGGATTGCTTGTTCCAGAGGACGACAAGATCCAGAAGATTCGGGAGGCGGAGCCACCGCGCACGAAGAAAGAAGTCAGGTCTTTCCTGGGCCTAGCCAGCTTCTACAGACGCTTCATCCCGCACTTTGCCGAAATCGCACTACCACTGACCAACCTTACCAAGAAACTACAACCGACCGTTGTAGTGTGGACTGAGGAATGCAGCTCCGCATTCAACACCCTGAAGAGGCGACTCACCAGTCAGCCTATCCTCCGACTACCAGACCTGAACAAGGACTTCGTGCTGAGGACAGACGCTTCAGGGAAGGGACTTGGGGCAGTGTTGCTTCAGGAGACAGAGGGGTTTTTGCACCCTGTTTGCTTCGCCAGCCGTAAGCTGACCTCGGCCGAGGCAGCGTATGCAACGGTTGAACGCGAGTGTCTCGCCATTGTCTGGGGCATCCAGAAGTTCGAAGCGTACCTGTACGGACGACCTTTCTGTCTGGAGACGGACCATCAACCTCTGCAATATCTTCAGGTTGCAAGGTTGGCAAACGCCAGACTTATGCGCTGGGCGTTGATTCTCCAACCGTACCAATTCACGGTACGCGTCATTCCGGGCGCCAACAATGTTGGAGCTGACTTTCTCTCTCGGGCAGTAGAGGAGAACATGACTGTGAGCGAAACCGAGGTTTCGTCTTGAAGAGGGGAGGTATGTCACGATCGGGTGACAGAGACCAGGAAAGCGTCACTCAGTGGAGTGCCTGTTCTTGGTCGGTTATGATAGAAAGCGCCTGTGCGTGATATTGGACACAGCAGAGTTTGCTGACAGTGCTCAACGAACACGGATGTTTTGAAACGCACGAGCTTCACAGTGCGGGTTTCTGCTATCATAGGGCTGACGGTTTTTTGCTGACAGCGCACACGGGATTTTCACGGATTGAGTTTCTCGTGTCTTTTTTCTGCTTGGGGAGGCAGAATTGTGTATAGCTGGACTGGTTTTGTGACAAGGTCAGTCACGTGTATTTTGGCTAGGTGGTCTGACAGAGACACGAGTACGGGGCACTTGACACCCAGCGGCAGAAGGGGAAGGATCTAATACACAGTTTCTAGAGTATGATGGTTTTTCACCGAATATTGTATTCGGCACTCTAGGGGAGCTTCCACCAGTTATTTCCTTCGCACTGCCACATATTTTGCTGAGGACAAGTCGTCAACTTTCCTTCGTCGGCGATGGCTTTCGCATAAGGATTCGACAAGGGGTTCTGGAGGTTTTTGGTCACTGTTGACGAACAGAGACTGTTCCAGGGAGGAGGCGGACTTTGCTTCCATTGAGAGTTACAATCATAGGCTTTTGAGGTAATAAATCATTATTTAACGCTGTTGATGAGTCTGTGTTGTGGAATGAAATACTCTCTGTTGTTCTTTCCAGGTTAGCGCATAATTAACTCTCTGTGACGCTAAAATACTAATCTGTATATGGTTTTTGCAGATAGGGAGAGAAGGACGGAAAATGGCTGTTTTGTTGTTGTAAAAAGTCAGTTTTGTGCAGGCCCACGTGCTCGATGAGATATTTAAAGATGACATGTTTTAAGGTGGTGGGTGAGGGGTAGCTGACATGTTTAGTGCACCGATGCTTTCTGTTTGCAGCCTTCGTTTCGTTTCGATTCGTTCGATCCGATTCGTTCGTTTCGTGTTCCTGTAACATCTGCACGGCTGACTCTGGCGGGAACTGTTGAGGCTACGCTAACCAGGAGACCGGCTAACCAGGAGACCGGCTAACCAGCGGACCGGCTAACCAGCGAACCGGCTAACCAGCGGACCGGCTAACCAGCGAACCGACTAACCAGCA
>NC_090254.1:47684140-47750020 GCF_037325665.1 Littorina saxatilis
ACAGTGAGAGAGAGACAGTGAGAGTGAGACAGTGAGAGAGACAGTGAGAGAGAGACAGTGAGAGAGAGACAGTGAGAGAGAGACAGTGAGAGAGACAGTGAGTGTGAGACAGTGAGAGAGAGACAGTGAGAGTGAGACAGTGAGAGAGAGACAGTGAAAGTGAGACAGTGAGAGAGACAGTGAAAGAGACAGTGAGAGAGAGACAGTGAGAGTGAGACAGTGAGAGAGAGACAGTGAGAGAGAGACAGTGAGAGAGAGACAGTGAGAGACAGTGAGAGAGAGACAGTGAGAGAGAGAGACAGTGAGAGTGAGACAATGAGAGAGACAGTGAGAGTGAGACAGTGAGAGAGACAGTGAGAGAGAGACAGTGAGAGAGAGAGACAGTGAGAGAGAGACAGTGAGAGAGAGACAGTGAGAGTGAGACAGTGAAAGAGACAGTGAGAGAGAGACAGTGAGAGAGAGACAGTGAGAGAGACAGTGAGAGAGAGACAGTGAGAGAGGAGAGACAGTGAAAGAGACAGTGAAAGAGAGACAGTGAGAGAGCGACAGTGAGAGAGAGACAGTGAGAGAGAGACAGTGAGAGAGACAGTGAGAGAGAGACAGTGAGAGAGAGACAGTGAGAGAGACAGTGAGAGAGAGACAGTCAGAGAGACAGTGAGAGAGAGAGAGAGACAGTGAGAGAGAGAGACAGTGAAAGAGACAGTGAGAGAGACAGTGAGAGAGAGAGAGACAGTGATAGTGAGACAGTGAGAGAGAGAGAGACAGTGAGAGTGAGACAGTGAAAGAGACAGTGAGAGTGAGACAGTGAGAGAGACAGTGAGAGAGAGAGAGACAGTGAGAGAGAGAGACAGTGAAAGAGACAGTGAGAGAGACAGTGAGAGAGAGAGAGACAGTGAGAGTGAGACAGTGAAAGAGACAGTGAGAGAGACAGTGAGAGTGAGACAGTGAGACAGTGAGAGAGACAGTGAGAGAGAGAGACAGTGAGAGTGAGACAGTGAAAGAGACAGTGAGAGAGACAGTGAGAGTGAGACAGTGAAAGAGACAGTGAGAGAGACAGTGAGAGTGAGACAGTGAGACAGTGAGAGAGAGAGACAGTGAGAGTGAGACAGAGAGACAGTGAGAGAGAGAGAGACAGTGAGAGTGAGACAGTGAGACAGTGAGAGAGAGAGAGACAGTGAGAGTGAGACAGTGAGAGAGAGAGAGAGACAGTGAGAGTGAGACAGTGAGAGAGAGAGAGACAGTGAGAGTGAGACAGTGAGAGAGACAGTGAGAGAGACAGTGAGAGAGAGACAGTGAGAGTGAGACAGTGAGAGAGACATGATATTGTGTTGTCTAAAGTGTTTATTAGATTCTCGGGCAGTTTTATCCCGGACGGCTGCATGTCGAGTTTCAGGGGTGCCTATGGGCATCCGGCGGTAGGTAAAAATATGTAATGTTCAAATAAACCCACTTAATTAAAAAATAAACAACTGATCGAGGTGGCCTCCACTATGCCCATACAAAAGGAATAACGTAAAAGTTGCCCAGTACCACAGATATTAGCAATTTCGTGTGACTGAGGCTACCAGTACCTGTATTAATATATGAATTATTATTGGCAACGGTAAGCGATTTCACACAGATTAGCGCGGGACAAATATTGAAAGACTGTTTCTTTATCATAACTGCAATGTTCTTCTCCCCCCCCCCCCCCAAAAAAAAAAAAAAACCGCAACACCCCACCCCCCTCCCCAACCCCTAAGAAGAACAGGTCCGACAAACCCCTGCCTCACCCAGTAAGCTTTTTTTTTAAATTAACGACGCCAATGGGATTCGATCTCCTGCCTCGGACACATTCGTTTTGTCACGTTAGGAGAGCAATTTACCAACTTATCTATTTTGCGTCTTGACAGTTCGCGTGAGTGATATTTTAGTGACTGTTGTGACATTATATAGACTGACCGGAACAAACGCAAACGTCCACCCTCTGGGTGACGAACAACAACACATTTGCATTCAAACGAAGTAGTTTGTTGATCATAGTGCAATTATCCCGTTTGACTTGTGTCTGTTCTCAATATGACTAACATATATATGTACTCATTTCTCCCAAATGGGTAAAGCTATTGAAACTCACTTTGGCTATGAGCTCGAGGTCTATGGGAATAAACGCTCATAATTATGTCCTGGGGATTGATGACCCTGGTGTCACCCAAAATTATTCCGTCAGGAAATGCTATTTCGTATACATGTACTCAATTGTCTCCAGTAAGGACACATTTATTTTCTCCGAAATTAAGGCCCCAGTTTGTGGTGATTGACATTGATTTGCTCTGTAGTTTGATGATCCTAGTGCCAACATTATCCCGGAAGGCATGGTTTAAATGTTTTCGTTTGCACCCACTTTTCTCCAAAACTGATAAAACTGTTGACACCACTATTAGGAAGCATGCTCATCGGAGTCGATGCCGAGAAGCTCTGAACTTTGGTGACCCTAGGTACCATATTATCCGGCCAGGAAGGGTTTTAATATATGCTCACTATGTGAGGGAACTTTACACCCGTTAGGGTCCATATGTTCTATCAGCCCCAGATACTTTACTTGATTTTTGCTTTCGGTCCAGCCGACTTTTTTGAGCCATATCAGGACCAATCAGCCCGAGATGTCTTATCATTTCGATGAAGAAGACTTTAAATAATAAAACAACAACCACAGCACGAGATGATTTCTTTCTTTATTTGGTGTTTAACGTCGTTTTCAACCATTCAAGGTTATATCGCGACGGGGAAAGGGGGGAGATGGGATAGGGGAAAAAGGGGAGATGGGATAGAGCCACTTGTTAATTATTTCTTGTTCACAAAAACACTAATCAAAAAATTGCTTCAGGGGCTTGCAACGTAGTACAATATATGACCTTACTGGGAGAATGCAAGTTTCCAGTACAAAGGACTTAACATTTCTTACATACTGCTCGACTAAAATCTTTACAAACATTGACTATATTCTATACAAGAAACACTTAACAAGGGTAAAAGGAGAAACAGAACCGTTAGTCGCCTCTTACGACATGCTGGGTAGCATCGGGTAAATTCTTTCTCGTCCCAACCAATATGGGACTCCCCCTAACCCGCTAGGGGTCACGAGATGATAAACGGAAAGTATTAGGATCCTTATGGTCACTTGTTAATTATTATGTTGTTACCCCTTTACCACCCCCCGCGGGTTAGGGGGAAGAATTTACCAGATGCTCCCCAGCATGTCGTAAGAGGCGACTAACGGATTCTGTTTCTCCTTTTACCCTTGTTAAGTGTTTCTTGTATAGAATATAGTCAACTTTTGTAAAGATTTTAGTCAAGCAGTATGTAAGAAATGTTAAGTCCTTTGTACTGGAAACTTGCATTCTCCCAGTAAGGTAATATATTGTACTAAGTTGCAAGCCCCTGGAGCAATTTTTTTGATTAGTGCTTTTGTGAACAAGAAACAATTGACAAGTGGCTCTATGCCATCTCACCCCTTTCCCCGTCGCGATATAACCTTCGTGGTTGAAAACGACGACACCAAATAAAGAAAGAAAGAACCCCTTTACCACATGCTATTGATACAGTACATGCCATATCATTATTTTTGTTATCAAAACGAATACGTTGTGTGTGTATTGTTAGGAAAACTCTAATCTTTTAGATTAGTTAACAATGTATCAAGAAAAATAACATAATTATTTGAGCGTGTTTCTAGGTGACCCTCTTCGTGATTAGGGACCTAATGTACATCCTATATGATCTTCCATGAATGGGTTCGGTTGCTATTTGAATTTTCTGTAAAAGGGGTCGCTCAGATAATCGTCAAAATGTAACTGACACATAAGATAGTTTGGCAAGTCCAGTGGCTAACGAAGGAAAGCACCGATCACCATCAAGACTAAATCACTACCAGATGTCAGTAGGAATGTCGGTAACTGATCCACTGACCGCTATCATATTTCACTACTCGCGTACATTCCGTAGAGTACTTAGAGACCAATCTAGAGCATAATTGTATTTCATTCCCTCTGCTAGAACTGACTGGGCTTGCTGATATTATTGTTTTCATATTAGGCCTACGAAAAAAACTTACATAACTTATTTTATACTCGGTAAGAGATATAATACATGTATCGAGAGACATTGCTTTTATTCCAGGCTACACCTCTTATGGAGGCATCTTACACACTCTCTCTCTTTCTTCCCCCTCCCATCTCTCTCTCCTTCGCTCCCCCTCTATCTCTCTAATATTGACAACACCCCTCATATGATCACTCAACCTCTCCCCATCGCCCCCTGTCTCTCACCTTCTTACACACACTCTCTCTTTTCCCAACTCTCCTCTCTCTCCATCTCTCTCTCTTCAATAATGACACCCCCCCCCCCCCCCAAATATCACTCTACTTATCCTCCACTCTCGAATCTCCAAACATTCGGTTATAAACGTGATTAACTGGTATCGTACCCCTATGACAGCTAATATTCCATATTCTCTGCATTCTCTGCTTGCTGCATTACGTTAAAGGTTTTTATGCTCTTTTTTTCAAGCCACATTTCACGTCAACCAACTTTCATCAAGACGTTATTCAAAGCGTCATTGTAGAAATGACATTCGGAAATATTAGGGGAATCTCTGTCATAAATTGTTTTTCTATTTGTTTTTTATCAGGCATTTTTTGTTTTAATCACAAATAATATGATACAGACACACAAAGAGAGACACCTATAGTGACAGCCGCTCTATCATGCTAGGACTGGTGTCAGTATACTGTGACGGGCGGGGATGTAGCTCAGTCGGTAGCGCGCTGGATTTGTATCCAGTTGGCCGCCGTCAGCGTGAGTTCGTCCCCACGTTCGGCGAGAGATTTATTTCTCAGAGTCAACTTTGTGTGCAGACTCTCCTCGGTGTCCGAACACCCCCGTGTGTACACGCAAGCACAAGACAAAGTGCGCACGATAAAGATCCTGTAATCCATGTCAGAGTTCGGTGGGTTATAGAAACACGAAAATACCCAGCATGCTTCCTCCGAAAACGGCGTATGGCTGCCTAAATGGCGGGGTAAAAAACGGTCATACACGTAAAATTCCACTCGTGCAAAAAACACGAGTGTACGTGGGAGTTTCAGCCCACGAACGCAGAAGAAGAAGAAGTATACTGTGACTATATGAGGATGTAAGTCTCTGCGACTTCAATCTCAGTGTGGCAGTACATTAATCTGCTGACCATAAACAAGGGATGCGTCCAGCTGTCTCTCTAGCTCTCCAGTAGGCTTCTCAGCGGGCTACCTGCTTGACGACGTTCTAATTGATGGCACGCGAACCGTGTAATGTATAGCCACTGCGCGAGTCGAACCGCTCTACGACTAGCTGCCCTCTCCACGGTCCCCCACCCCCACCGCCAGCCCCACCTCTCTCTCGCCCTTCCTCTCTCCCCCCGTTCCTCTCTCCCCCCTCCCTCTCTCTCCCCCTCCTTTTTTCTCTCCCTCCCTCTCTCTTTACACTTAATTGTCAATCTGTTTTTCATTGCTAAATTCATACGGATAAATAAAAGCTTGATGTTTAGCAAGAATCACCTCTGATTTGTTATTTGTACTGTCACTGAAGACTAGACCGTCAGTGAAACTTAATACAGTTCGCCACCTGTTTACCTCTTTTTATATTTTAATCCAGACAGCATTATCCACCACCACCCATTATATATACATTCTATTTTGTGTAGTCCCGATATCAATGTTGCAAACCTTTTGATGCAGCTTTTGATAATATAAGAGATTTGATATAATATAAGAAAAACAATATTATTCATTGCTTGATTGCTTCATGTCTCACCCAGTCACATTATTCTGACACCGGACCAACCAGTCCTAGCACTAACCCCATAATGCCAGACGCCAGGCGGAGCAGTCACTAGATTGCCAATTTTAAAGTCTTAGGTATACGTATGACCCGGCCGGGGTTCGAACCCACGACCTCCCGCTCACTGGGCGGACGCCTTATCACTAGGCCACCGTGTTGCGGTTTGGCGGGATATAGTGATCCTTACATCGTTCGAAAAAAGACCAATAAAGCTACCCTTTCAAACCATGTTCTGAGTTTTTTTGCTTATTTGCTATTGTGTTTGGTTGTAATATGTTATATAGAATTGTGCATGTGAAGGGATATTATATTTTTTAAATATGGAAAAAGGGAAAGCTAATTTAAAATTTATGGACAGATTAATTGATGAAAATGGCTCTCAGATAACGACGCAAAAAGGAATTTTACAGGAGCAAGTGAGATTTTACAAAAACGTGTTTGATAAAAATGGGAATTTTGTTGAGGAGGATGCTGAAAGTAAAGTTCTTAATTTAAATATTCCTCAGTTAAATGACGAACAAAAATATGTTTTGGAAACTGATTTTACCGTGTTAGAAATCGGCAGGGCGCTGTCTTTATTAAAAAATGGTTCGTCACCAGGTTTAGACGGATTGACTACAAGTTTTATGACATTTTTTTTTTGCCTAAAGTAAAAATGATGGTGGTTAATTCCCTTTAAAGTGCATTTAGAGTCGGTGAATTGTCAGATACTCAAAAAAGAGCAGTTACCACGTTGATCCATAAGGGTAAATATTTGCCGAGAGATAGCCTTAAGAATTGTAGACCCTATATCTGTAACCAATACAGATTATAAAATGCTGGCAAAATGTTTATCGCAGCGCTTATCTGGTGTTATTTCTGACCTCGTGTAAGAAGATCAAACAGGATTTATTAAGGGAAGAAAGGCAAGTAACTTGATTAGATTAATTGATGATGTCATTAATTACGCTAACGAAAGAAATCAACTAGGTATATTACTTGCCCTTTGACTATTTTTAACCAGCTGTGCACAAAGATAGGATACAGTCCCTCTAGATGTTTTTAGTACGTCGCAGTGAAGACCGCTGTGCGAGCGCTTGCACTTCGCAAAAACACAGCCAGCCCGCAAGCAGGCGAACACAATAATGACCTTGACACACGGAACCCTGTGATCATTAACCCCTCCGCGAGAAAGTTTCGCATGCTGATAGTCCAGTCTAAAGCGAGCGAGCCTTGCGCTGCTACATTTTGGTTACATAAATATCAGGTTAAACTAGATCACAGTTATTGGCTGTTAGCAAGCAAATGTACAAAAGAAGAAAGATTGAGATTGTTACAATGGAAAATATTACATAAATATTTATCCCACGAATATATTATTAAATAAAATGAAAATTAGAGAAACAAAATTATGTACATTTTGTAAACACATTGATTATGTTGAACACTTTTTTTTGCAATGTGAGAAGTTGACGAGCTTTTGGGAAAATGTTGTCCATTATATTTTTAGAAATACAGGATCAAATGTGCACCTCTCAGAACACGATGTCTTGTTTGGTTATCAACCTAGTAATATAGAATATGCCAAAATAATAAGGTACTTAATCACATTATTTTGATTGCAAAATATTGGACAAAGCTAAGTAGATGGGCAGTACGATTTTATGATCCTGGAGGATATGCGCAGAGACTGTCAAGTGCTCTTTCACGAAGCATCTAGTGGGCAACGAATTCTGATTTTTTTTGTTTTTGTGTGTGAGTAAGACTATTTTTTATGTGCACCCCAACCCCCTCGCCAAAGATGATTTGGTACGGTGAAAAGATAAGAAAATCTTCCTAGCCATTTGGTCGTTTCAATGACGTAAACGAGCTATAATTAAAAAAAAAATAAAACCCATCTGCCTACTTTTTTTTATGGCGTGTAGAAAAGACCTCCGAACCGTATATCTACACTATGTTGTATTCCAACCATCCCCTAACTTAATAGGTCTGGCACTGACAAACATATCTGACTGCCCAACCGACCATCGCGTGCGATCCAGAGCAACTGAATAATAGTGACCATCCACAATAGAACAGTTTAATTCCAACCAAAATGGTACGGAACAGTTCCCTATCTATATGCGTTGGAAGGCGTCTGCGTTGAGAGTATTGTTTGTCCCGGGCTAAAGTCTTTTATATTCAGAACTCATTCTCGTCATAATTATGGACATAATATAGTTAACTTGTTTTAATTTGCCAAGTTGTACCTAGTATTCATATAAATTAACAATCCTTGTTTAAAAGAACAAACGGGTGTAGGTCGGTTGGTTTGACGGGAACACGGAGACAATAAACTATCCAGCTGACGACGGTGGCCAACTCAACCGGACCAATGATGTGTGACCTATAAAGTAGGATTTTTTACAGGCAATTGCAATTGTTGTGTCTGCTGCTCTCTCCTCATGTACTTGAAAGCCCTTTACATCAGTCTTTCATGACAAACACAACTTGAGCTGGACACCACAGTCATGTGCGAACCACGCACCAAGACACCACGCACCAGTCAGCATTGAAAAAAAATGTTTTCGCGAGAAATTGATATAAATAAAATCATTTTGAATTGTTAAAAAAAAAAGGAGACAAAATAAATCAAAGACGGACTCTTGAAGAAGTAACGTTTCACTCAGATATATTTTATCCAGCCGGTCATGTCTTTCCTTGATCCCTTTTCTTCTGACAGAAAAAAAATAACACAAGGGAAATGAACACATGTAAATAGGATTAAAAGCAAACGGCAAGTTGTGTGACAAATGTTACTGACCACCCCGTGCATGCGAATATTTGCTGCCTCCCCCCCCCCCACCCTCAACATCGTAATCGTATCGGCTCTGTACCCCTTTGCCTTCAACCTCTCCCCGGACCCCTCCCCCCCCCCCACCCCATACCCTTCCTTTCTTTTCAGTAAATCGCCCCTCAGTCGGAGCGGCAGTTGTCACCACGCATCCGACTTTTTTTTTTTAATTAGTATCTCCTTTACAAAGCTGATCTGATAATAAAATATCTTATTTTTGTAAGCAAACGACCAAATCGCATCAAACCATATTATTGACAGTGCATATAGAAACGGTAGCAAAATGCAGGCATGGGAATGGTCCTCGGTTTCACTAATTTCAGAGGTTTAGAATTAAAATTTCAGAGGACAAAAAACATTTTTAGAGGAAAAAAAGTCAAAATGTAAACATTTGCAAGGGCGTTTTATATGCTCAAATCACTCAAGCGTCTTTGAACAGAATAGTTTTGAATGTGGAAATGTTTATTGACTTAAGCTCGTGTCGGTGAGCCAAGTACATGTACTATTGACTTTCGACCAACTTCCACAGGATTTGATCCAGAATGCGTAGATTTTGATTATGCCATCCTCTCCCCCCCCTCCCCCCCTCCCACCCCCCTAATTTCAGAGGTTTTTCCTTTCAGCTATTTGCGGGGGAAAAGTGGGTGAGGGAGAGCCTGGATCGTTAAACGGGGGTCGTGCCATGCCAACTGTCATCTGATGGTAAAACAAAAACAAAAGGTTTAGAGGAACCGACTTCCTTTTGTTATCGCGCAGAATATTTTAATATTTTGTTCAATCAACCATCAATTTTGCACATCAACGCCAACGCCAACGTTGTTTCAAATAAAACTGAATTGCACTCCGTCCTAAAACTGAACGCTGTGCCTGCGGTAGTACAAAGTTAAAGGGATAGAAGAGCTTATTACAATTGAAAAAATCCCCTCAAATATTGGCGCTCCAAGTCTTCTTCTTCTTTTTCCCTTAAGCTAGCTACTAGCTAGCTGCCCTTTCCCCACCTCCTGTATCACCAACCCCTTCCCATTTTCTGCTTGTTTGTGTATCTGTTTTGTCTTTTGTTTTGTTTTTCGTTTCCTAAAGGAGCTAATGTACTTATTCCGCCATCATGCTAACCTTTGTTTTGTAATTACTATGATTGCTTAAAATAAGCATTATATGCTTGAGTATGTAATCATCCGTGCATTGTTCTTGTCATGATTAAAATTGAATAAAGTTTTGTTTAAACCAAGAGCTTTTGAGGAACAATAAAACACTCTAACAATAGAACAAAACCACACACATAAATACAAAGGGAAAGAAAGAAGCAAAACAGATTTACAAGGAAATGAAATATGTTCATGGTTTGCTGTCGGGTTTTTTTTATTTTTTTTTTTAAAGCACACTGATACCATGATATAGGATACGTTAAATGTAAATGATAATTATAATGCTGAATATTTTGACGTCAACCAGAAAAGATGCTTTTTTTTTTAACACAATCTTAAACTTTTCTTGGTTACAAAATCAAATGAACCTTAGAAGTCGATTGTTTAATACCATTTGTCACTTTAATAGAGGTTGTTTGACTCAGTTGCCGACTTCTCCGCTTTATTTCAGTTTTCTCTTCACACTCTTCGTTTTCATGTGTTACACTTTTCCCGGCCTCGCACATGAGGGAGAGCATTCATTGGAGCGATACGTTTTAAACAAAATTGTTTTTTATGCTTCGCTATTATCGATTACCTGAAATCAAAAAAGAAAAAAGGTTAAACTCCTGACCAGCGCACGGGGTACGTTAAATGTTAAATGGCCAGTGGGGAACGCAAAAGTGCGCGTGCACGTGTGCATATTTGTATGTAAATACTTTTTTTTTTAACCAGTTAGTGTCAATGTCGATCGAGTGTTATTTCGATCGCGTTTTTAGATTCAAACATACGCATAATTTCGTAGAGTTATAAGAGTTCTAAAACAGGGAAAGAGGTGGCAAAGTAAAAGATTTTAAATCAAAAATTGTTAGTGTATTTTTGCGACGAGACAGACACAAAAGTATGTTCTACAAAAGAAGTTCATACCCATGAAATACTCTCGAACGGGTTAGTCCGTACGCCGTCGCGGCAACTCGGTGATTAGAACGGAATTACAGTGCAAACCTCGTATAGTGCAAACCTCGCAGGTACCTGTAACAAATACTGATAAAACATTTTTTATTTATTTAATTCTGACTTGATTTTTTTAAATTTTTCAAAAAAAGGGAAAATTGCATTTGGTGGCTTAAACTTACCGCTACGGTTCTGTGTGTGTTATGTTTGTATTTGTGCATTTTGTGTGTGCTTGAGATGACGTTCCTGTAGGGAGTATATACAATATTCTCATCGAGGACCCCAAACCAAACTCGTTTCAGCTGGGAAATGTGACGTTGGAACGTTGACGTTAATGTTGTTAAACACAAGCCGAAACAGTGATGAGATGGGTAGTTAATATATGTGATGATATTGTGCATGCTTGCTGCTACGGCTATAGCGGGCGAAAAAGAGGTCAGTCGTGCTTCACTGACAGCCGTGGGCAATAAACATGCAGTGACTGCTCTTGTTCAGCCGTTTTCAAGGGTTTCACAACTAGGTGTCTCGGCGTTAGCCTAAGGAGGTCAAGAAGCCATGAAGACCAAAATCGCGCCATAAATATGCCGTGCGTGATATGCGTCAAATCACGGCGACGACACAGAGATTATAGTCTTTATCTCTGTCGGCGACGTTCATCGCCGATGCCTTTGGTCAGAAAGGCGAGATTGAAAAGGTCGAACATTACGAAATTGCGAAATTACGCACCTAAATAAGAAAAGGTTGCCTAGTAAGCACCACTCAACCGTGTGCTGCCGAGAAAGACCATATTTTTTGTTTATCAAAACTTAAATAGCACTTTCTTTTTTGGGGGAACAAGACGTATGAAACTCTTTCTGTCTGTCTGTTTGTCTCTGTGTGTCTCTCCGTGTCAGTCTGTGTGTCTGTCTGTCAGTCTGTCTGTCTGTGTGTCTGTGTGTGTGTGTCTGTCTGTCTGCTTAGTGACTCCGTTTCCCTCTCTTTTTCTGAAATCAATTCAAGTCTATTCATACTGGTCACAGGTAAACTATTTGTATGTCGCTGGATGTACTTTTGTTTCAATTACGCTTCAGCGTTTATGTTTTCCTGTAGTTGATTGAATTTAAACCCTAAGAGTGATATACAATACAAAATAAAATAAAGTTTTTTTCAAAAAGCTGTGCTCGCGATGCACTTACAGAATTCCTCGCTGAAACATCTGTCCGAGTCATTCCATGAAAAAGCGTACACGTATTGTTTTCGGAATACAATATTTTGATTACATATGGTCGCAACTAGTTAACATTTCCCCCTCAAAATCCTTTTCAGCATCTCTTTGCAGACAAAGAGGGTAGAAAATAAAACAAGTCGCGTAAGGCGAAATTACTACATTTAGTCAAGCTGTCGAACTCACGGAATGAAACTGAACGCACTGTAGTTTTTCACCAAGACAGTACAGCTTCGTCAATCCCCGCGAGAAGGAAATCGCTCACCTTCCACGTGCAAAACGCAGTGAAATTAACACGCCAGAATAGCGCGGTAGCGTATTGTGCTAAACAGGAAAGCGCCTTTATCTGTATTTCTTGTTAACTTTCGGAGCTTGTTTTGAATACAACCTATCATATCTATATGTTTTTTGGAATCAGGAAATGATAAAGAATAAGATGAAAATCATTTTTGGATCGATTTCTTATTATTTTTATCGTAAGACTAATTAAGCTATTTTCGTTAATTGTGATCACATTTTAGCAGCTGTTGGCACCAGCAGGCTGGCCCTTCTTTGGCCTCTATTAAAAACCCTGGATGTTTACAATTTTCAGTGATCTATTGCAAGTACTGGCAACTTGTTGGTTTCCCAGGATGTAACTGTGTTAGTGAATTGAAACTTTAGAGTATGCACCAGAGCACAAAAGTTTTTGGTTACCAGTATTCTAAATGGAGTTTTTATTGTTGAAAGAGAGCAGGGTTCTGAGTTTTATTCACAGTGGTAGATGTGTTGTTGACAGTTTTGATGCTGTTACATGGGTTTTAACATACTATTCCTACTGTGTTTTGTGGTACCTGATTGTGGGTCTGTGTTTTAAACTGTCATGAATAGTCCAGTGTAGTACTTAACTTTGGAAACAAAGTTTTTTAAGGGCAAACTGTGATCTGTGTATTTGGGTGTTAATTTTCTGACTGGCAATAGGACTTGAAAGGTGGGTGTGGATTTTTTTGTTTGTTTAATTTCTGCACACTTCGTGATGGAAACTCTTCATATGAAAGAAGCACACTTGGAGAGACTACATTCTCTTTGTCGTGTATGTGGAGAAAGATCAAAAAAGAAATATGACACTGTAGTGAAATTGTGTAGATATTCCACCGTAGAACAATATTTGCTTGAGAGTCACTGTGTGGATTGTGAAAATGTGGACTAGCACTACATGGAGAACAGGGGGTGAAGAAACACAATCCTTTGTTTACACCCTCAAGGGCCGAGTTCTGGAAATAAACAATGATGAAGATAAGATCAGAGTGCTCATGAAGGAACAACTAACTATTGTCTCTCCCCTCCTTATAGAACAGCATTGTCAAGTCCAAAGAAATGCAAACCTGTCTAAACTGGCCTAAATTACAGTGTTTCTTTATGGTTTTGATTTTGTAGAAGTGTTTATGTTCCTTCAGAGACAACAGAAAGTTGTTTTATTTCCTTCTTTGAGAAGTGTCTTTTTGTGAAACAAGTTTGAATACAATGTACTGAAACATATCTCAGCCTGCTTCTGTGATACAGTTTTACAGAATTAACTATCAGCAACTGACTCAGTGACTGACTAATAGAATGACCAGAGTTATATAGACACTGTACACAAAACACCCATATACAACACAACACTACCGTAGCGCAACCATGCACTACACAGCACAACCGTACACAACACAGCTGAGCCAAGCACAACACAACACTGCCGTACACAGCACAACACAACACGGCCGTACACAACACAACACAACCATAAACAACGTAGCACACCCCTAAACAACTTCACCTAATCCAGCACAACACAAACATACACCGTACACAATCGAAAACAACACCACACCACACCACAACACAACACAACGCAACACATCCGTACCTCTCTCAGCACAACCCAACACAACCCAACACCTCACAACACGACAAAACACCTTACAATAGAAAGAAACAGACATACACAACAAAACCGTACACAACACAGCACAATAGTACACAACCCAACACAACACAACAGAACACCACACCACACCACACCACACCACACCACACACCACAACACACAACACACAACACAACACATTACAAATATGCAGACCACAACACAACACAACACTAACATGCACACTACAACAACACATAACACAACCATGCACACCACAACACAACCATGCACACCACACCACACCACAACACAACACAACACAACACAACCATACACACCACCACACAACCATGCACACCACACCACACCACATCACACCACAACACAACACAACCATACACACCACCACACAACCATGCACACCACACCACACCACACCACACCACAACACAACACAACACAACACAACCATACACACCACCACACAACCCAACACAACAATGCACACCACAACACAATGTAACTTAACCATGCACACCTCAACACAGCAAAACACAACTATGCACACCACACCACACCACACCACACCACACCACACCACACCACACCACAACACAACACAACACAACACAACCATACACACCACCACACAACCCAACACAACAATGCACACCACAATAGAACCCAACACAACCATGCACACCACAACAACACAATGTAACTTAACCATGCACACCTCAACACAGCAAAACACAACTATGCACACCACAACACAACACAACACAACACAACACGGCACCACGCAACACAACACAACACAATAGAACAAAATCACACACAACCATAGCCCAACCCAACCCACCACACCACACCGCACCGCACGGCAGCACAGTGCAGCGCAACACAACGGAGCGCAACGCACCGCAGCGCAACGCACCACAGCGCAACACACCACAGCGCAACACACCACAGCGCACCACACTACAGCGCAACACACCACAGCGCAACACACCACAATGCAACACACCACAGCGCACCACACCACAGTGCATGCACCACACCACAGCGCACCACTCCAAAGCGCACTACACCATAGCGCACCACACCACAGCACACCACACCACAGCGCACCACGCCACAGCGCACCACACCACAGCGCACCACACCACAGCGCACCACACCACAGCCGCACCACACCACAGCCGCACCACACCACAGCCGCACCACACCACAGCCGCACCACACCACAGTTGCACCACACCACAGCCGCACCACACCACAGCAGCACCACACCACAGCCGCACCACACCACTGCCGCACCATACCACAGCCACACCACACCACAGCCACACCACAGCCACACCACACCACAGCCACACCACACCACAGCCACACCACACCACAGCCGCAACACACCACAGCCGCAACACACCACTGCCGCAACACACCACAGCCACACCACACCACAGCCGCACCACGCCACAGCGCACCACACCACAGCGCACCACACCACAGTTGCACCACACCACAGCTGCACCACACCACAGCCGCACCACACCACTGCCGCACCACACTACAGATGCACCACACCACAGCCGCACCACACCACAGCCACACCACACCACACCATACCACAGCCACACCACACCACAGCCACACCACACCACAGCCACACCACACCACAGCCACACCACACCACAGCCGCAACACACCACAGCCGCAACACACCACTGCCGCAACACACCACAGCCGCAACTCACCACAGCCGAAACACACCACAGCCGCAACACACCACAGCCACAACACACCACAGCCACAACACACCACAGCAACCGCAACACACACAGCCGCAACACAACACAGCTGCAACACACCTCAGCCGCAACACACCACAGCCGCAACACACCACAACCGCAACACACCACAGCCGCAACACACCACAGCCGCAACACACCACAGCCGCAACACACCACAACCGCAACACAAAACAGCCGCAACACACCACAGCCGCACTACACCATAGCGCACCACACCACAGCACATCCGCAACACACTACAGCCGCAACACACCACAGCCGCAACACACCACAGCCGCAACACAACACAGCCGCAACACACCACAGCGGCAACACAACACAGCCGCAACACAACACAGCCGCAACACAACACAGCCGCAACACAACACAGCCGCAACACACCACAGCCGCAACACACCACAGCCGCAACACAACACAGCCGCAACACAACACAGCCGCAACACAACACAGCAGCAACACAACACAGCCGCACACAACACAGCCCCACCAGCCGCAACACAACACAGCACCACCATAAACATTACAACACAGCCGCACACAACACAGCACCACCATAAACATCACAACACAGCCGCACACAACACAGCACCCCCATAAACATCACAACACAGCCGCACACAACACAGCACCCCCATAAACATCACAACACAGCCGCACACAACACAGCACCACCATAAACATCACAACACAACACAACACAGCACAGCACCACCATAAACATCACAACACAGCCGCACACAACACAGCACCACCATAAACATCACAACACAACCCAACCATAAACATCACAACACAACCCAACCATAAACATCACAACACAACACAACCATAAACATCACAACACAATCCAACCATAAACATCACAACACAACCCAACCATAAACATCACAACGCAACCCAATCATAAACATCACAACACAACCCAATCATTAACATCACAACACAACACAACCATGCACAACATAGCACAACCATACACAACACAGTCGTACACAACACAACACAACACAACCGTACACAACCATACACAACACAACGCTTTGCTTAAAACGGTCATCACTATATCTAGCAAATTTTTCAACTTGTTTTAACTCGCATCTTTCCGAAAGACGGCAAAAAGTCTTCATAAATGACTGACATTCCTCAAAAACATGTTATGTTAGAAGTTCCTTCAGGCTCAGTCCTGAAACCCATTCTTTCCACTATTACCACTTATAATCTGCCTTTACATGTATCTGATTGTGACTTAATTAACAGCATTGTTGTTGCCGACGCGTTTCTATACACATCTAGTGACACCATGTTATGAGGTCTTTGACTGGTGTAAAACAAACTCCATGATAATTCACACAACAATATCAAAAGTATGGTGATCACCACAAGACAGAATTATCAACTTGCGGTTTTAATTCTTAATGTCTTTAGTTAAAAACTGACGCATTGTAATATTATTATGTGTTATGTGCTTGAGATGCAGAACGGACAGGCTGTAAGACTAAGTTGTGACTAAATCCTCTGTCCATATGTATCAAAGATCAGTCAGTCAGTCAGTCGATCAACCCGCAAATTAGTCTCTCTTCTCTCTCTCTCTCTCTCTCTCTCTCTCTCTCTCTCTCTCTCTCTCTCTCTCTCTCTCTCTCTCTCTCTCTCTCTGTCTCTCTCTCTCTCTCTCTCTCTCTCTCTCTCTCTCTCTCTCTCTCTCTCTCTCTCGTGTTTTTCAAAAAAGAAAAAGTTTTTTGAACTAGTTACCTAATGTGGAACAGGTGACGAGACGGCGATGTGTTATACATAGTTTGTGCCGTTGAATGTTAGAGCAGGTTTGATTGCAAATAATGTATGCTGGTGTAGTACACTTGTGTTGTTGTTGTACCTACTCAAATTGTTGATTTTTGCGCTGGAAATGTTTGTATGTTAGAAAGAGAGAGAGAGAGAGAGAGAGAGAGAGAGAGAGAGAGAGCGAGAGCGAGAGCGAGAGCGAGAGAGAGAGAGAGAGAGAGAGAGAGAGAGAGAGAGAGAGAGAGAGAGAGAGAGAGAGTTTGTGCCGTGGAACGATAGAGCATGATTGAAAGCCGATAATGTATGTTAGCACTGTAAACTTGTTTGTCGTTGCACCTATCCATGTTGCTAATTCATGCGCTGGATATGTCTTTGTCTTTGTCCATAAATACAATCACACGGAATGTATTACTGACCCCCCAACCCCCCCTCCCCGTTGAAATGAACTTTGTGTTTAATCAATAAAATGTCTTACGTCTTACGTCTCTCTCTCTCTCTCTCTTTCTCTCTCTCTCTCTCTCTCTCTCTCTCTCTCTCTCTCTCTCTTCTCTCTCTGTGTGTCTCTCTCTCTCTCGCTCTCTCTCTCTCTCTCTCTCTCTCTCTCTCTCTCTCTCTCTCTCTCTCTCTCTCTCTCAATCTCTCTCTTTTTCTCTTTTCCCCATTCGTCTTTTGTTTTTTTTAATCGTGTGTCTCTCTTATTCACACACTCCTTCTCAAACCCTTCTTGTATTATTTCGTTCCCGAGGAGCTTGGAAACACTGATGTGGGTGATTTACATAATTCAGACCGCTCAAGCTAAATGTATGTAGAGCAACAACTTCATAAAGAAAGTCATGGCAAGACAGCACTCGTTTATGATTGTATTGCCTTTATAACTGCTCCTGTGCCAACGGCATTAGCTCAACCGACCGCTCATTTTCTCTTACCAGCTCTGTACTTTAGCAGATGGAAATCCAGGATGAACCCTTACACAACATATGTGCAATTTGCGGACCACTAAAATACAGAGCTATAGCTCTCTCTCTCTCTCTCTCTCTCTCTCTCTCTCTCTCTCTCTCTGTATCTGTCTCCTCTCTCTCTCTCTCCTTTCCCTGTCTCCTCTCTCTTATCTCTCTCTCCCTCTCTCTCTCTTTGTATCTGTCTCCTCTCTCTCTTTCCCTCTCTCTCTTTCTCTCTCTCTTTTACCAATTAGTCTGTGTTGTTTTTATTCCTGTGTCTTTCTGACTCGCAGACACCTTCTTTAACCCTTCCTGCTTCCTCTCTTCCACTGATGCGGGTGAATTGCATAATTTAAACCTACCAAGCTAAATGTATTTGGAGCACCCACTTTATCAACAAACAAGTCCTTGAAAGACACCACTCCTTTATGATTGTATTGCTTTTTTCACTGCTCCTGTGCTAACAGCATTTGCTTAAGCGACCGCTCTTACCCGCTCTGTAGTTTAGCAGATGTAGTTCCAGAATTAGGCCTGACACAACACACACAACATACCAGCAGCAATTTGAGGACCACTAAAACGCAGGGCTAGCTCTGTAGTTTTTTGGTCCTCAAATAGCTGCGAAATAGTGACTGTCCGCATATAGTCGCTTTTTTCAAATCGTTCGTAACGCTATATTAAGAGAAATATCGAAGTAAAAGTTTTTTTGACACCTTTGTGTCGAATTCCCTAAACATTTCGCTTACTTTCAACTTTTTATCTCTTCAAACAAAAAAGTCAAAACAGGTCCTCATATTACCGCATTTTGACGGATGGACAAAAATGATACACAATGTCCTCAAATAGGCGAATATCCCCCTATGCGTGTTGTCAGTTGCTCTGTCTGTCTGTCTGTCTATCTGTCTATCCGTCTATCTGTCTATCTGACTGTCTGTCTATCTGTCTCTCTCTCTCTCTGTCTCTCTCTCTCTGTCTCTCTCTCTCTCTCACTCTCTCTCTCTCTTTCACTCTCTCTCTGTCTCTCTCTCTCTCTCTATGTCTGTCTTTCTCTCTATGTCTGTCTCTCTCTCTCTCTCACTCTCTCTCTGTCTCTCTCTCTCTGTCTCTCTCTCTTAGTCTCTCTCTCTGTCTCTCTGTCTTAGTCTCTCTCTCTCTGTCTTAGTCTCTCTCTCTCTCTTTCTTAGTCTCTCTCTCTCTTTCTTAGTCTCTCGATCTCTCTCTCTCTTTCTTAGTCTCTTTCTCTCTCTCTTAGTCTATCTCTCTCTTTCTTAGTCTCTCTCTCTCTCTTTCTTAGTCTCTCTCTCTCTCTCTTTCTTAGTCTCTCTCTCTCTCTTTTTTAGTCTCTCTCTCTCTTTCTTAGTCTCTCTCTCTCTCTCTTTCTTAGTCTCTCTCTCTCTTTCTTAGTCTCTCTCTCTCTCTTTCTTAGTCTCTCTCTCTCTCTTTCTTAGTCTCTCTCTCTTTCTTAGTCTCTCTCTCTCTTTCTTAGTCTCTCGCTCTCTCTCTTTTTTAGTCTCTCTCTCTCTTTCTTAGTCTCTCTCTCTCTCTTTCTTAGTCTCTCACTCTCTTTCTTAGACTCTCTCTCTCTTTCTTAGTCTCTCTCTCTCTCTCTTTCTTAGTCTCTCTCTCTCTCTCTCTTTCTTAGTCTCTATCTCTCTCTTTCTTAGTCTCTCTCTCTCTCTTTCTTAGTCTCTCTTTCTCTCTTTCTTAGTCTCTTTCTCTTTCTTAGTCTCTCTCTCTCTCTCTTTCTTAGTCTCTCTCTCTCTCTTTCTTAGTCTCTCTCTCTCTCTTTCTTTGTCTCTCTCTCTCTCTTTCTTCGTCTCTCTCTCTCTTTCTTAGTCTCTCTCTCTTTCTTAGTCTCTCTCTCTCTCTCTTAGTCTCTGTCTCTCTCTTTCTTAGTCTCTTTCTCTCTCTCTCTCTCTGTCTTAGTCTCTCTCTCTCTTTCTTAGTCTCTCTCTCTTTCTTAGTCTCTCTCTCTTTCTTAGTCTCTCTCTCTCTCTTTCTTAGTCTCTCTCTTTCTTTATTAGTCTCTCTCTCTCTCTTTCTTTGTCTCTCTCTCTCTCTCTCTCTTTCTTAGTCTCTCTCTCTCTCTCTCTCTTTCTTAGTCTCTCAGTCTCTCTCAGTCTCTCTCAGTCTCTCCCTCCCCCTCTCCCTCCCCCTCTCCCTCCCCTGCAAGAAGTCGGTGAAGGGAGAAACTCGATGCACCCACTGAAGTAGCGCTGTGGGTTTCCCTGAACCCACCCCGTCGTTAGAGAAATAAACGGTAAAAACCCTCTTTCAAATGTATGGGTTCAGACAAACCCGCATCGTCGTTAGAGAAATACACGGTAAAAACCCTCTTTCAAATGTATGGGTTCAGACAAACCCGCATCGTCGTTAGAGAAATAAACGGTAAAAACCCTCTTTCAAATGTATGGGTTCAGACAAACCCGCATCGTCGTTAGAGAAATAAACGGTAAAAACCCTCTTTCAAATGTATGGGTTCAGACAAACCCGCATCGTCGTTAGAGAAATAAACGGTAAAAACCCTCTTTCAAATGTATGGGTTCAGACAAACCCGCATCGTCGGGCGTGTGTAGTCAAAAGCGGCATCCGGCAAAGGTTAAAGAGGAACAGCGAGAACGGGTACCGGTAGGTAGGGGGGGTGGGGGGTGGGGGGTGTTGGTAGGACTCTTGGACAGAAGTATAACGTCTGGTGTCAACTATATTGTCAGCACGTCTTTTTGTGTCCTCTTTTCTCAGGAATACTTCTTGTCACGTAAACTGACCAGAACGAACCGAAATCAGTACTTCTGTCAAATAGAATCAGCTAGAAGGTGGGGGGAGGGTTAAGTGAGGACAAGCATGACGGGGGACTTTGCACATCAAACGAGCTTTACAACGAGTAAAAATAACTTACAAGAACATCTCCTCCCCCCCCCCCCCCCCACACACTTCTTCACCACAAAGTTGTCCCCCCCCCACCCCCACCTTTTGTTTACGAGGGAGGGGGGGAGGGGTGATCTCTCATAAGATATAATGGTGTTCCGTAAAAAATACAACTGTTTTATTAATGTAATCCATCTACATGCACTGACCACCGTGCACTGACCACCATACACTGACCACCATACACTGACCACCATACACTGACCACCATACACTGACCACCATACACTGACCACCATACACTGACCACCATGCACTGACCACCATGCACTGACCACCATGCACTGACCACCATACACTGACCACCATGCACTGACCACCATGCACTGACCACCATGCACTGACCACCATACACTGACCACCATGCACTGACCACCATGCACTGACCACCATGCACTGACCACCATACACTGACCACCATGCACTGACCACCATACACTGACCACCATACACTGACCACCATGCACTGACCACCATGCACTGACCGACCACCATACACTGACCACCATACACTGACCACCATGCACTGACCACCGTGCACTGACCACCATACACTGACCACCATACACTGACCACCATGCACTGACCACCGTGCACTGACCACCATGCACTGACCACCATGCACTGACCACCGTGCACTGACCACCATGCACTGACCGACCACCATGCACTGACCACCGTGCACTGACCACCATGCACTGACCACCATACACTGACCACCATGCACTGACCACCATGCACTGACCACCGTGCACTGACCACCGTGCACTACAACACAAGTCAGAAAATAGTCAGACTGCCAACATTCCAAATCCCAGAATAAAAAACAGAAATGTTAGTTGATGGTGCTTTAATTTTTACCAAAGAAAGATATTCCGATTAAAACAACCCACTGGTCCTTATACTGGACATACAGAAAGTATGAGTATAAGTATGAGACAAATAAAACAAAAGACTGAGTGTGTGTTCGCTGTGTTCTTTGTGGCTAACCATCGTCTGCGAGTCTTCTATTTGTTGGTGTGTGTCATACTTGTCTGTCTGTCTGTCTGTCTGTCTGTCTGTCTGTCTGTCTGTCTGTCTGTCTGTCTGTCTGTTTGTCTGTCTGTCTGTCTGTCTGTCTGTCTGTCTGTTTGTCTGTCTATCTGTCTGTCTGTCTGTCTGTCTGTCTGTCTGTCTGTCTGTCTGTCTGTCTGTCTGTCTGTCCACTATACAGACTATTAGGTTACATAAACACAAAGCAAACCAGAGCTTCTTTCGTTCAACGGACACTCTACACAGTCTTGGTTTCCAACAAATTATTTCACCATGTCTTAAAGTTGTTGAACAGGCAGCGCAAGAGAAACCTTCCCGAAATGACAAGATTTCTATTCTAATTTAGTTCACAAATGAAAACCACTACGTCAATACACACACATGAAAACCACCACGTCAATACACACACATGAAAACCACCACGTCAATACACACACATGAAAACCACCACGTCAATACACACACATGAAAACCACCACGTCAATACACACATATGAAAACCACCACGTCAATACACACACATGAAAACCACCACGTCAATACACACACATGAAAACCACCACGTCAATACACACACATGAAAACCACCACGTCAATACACACACATGAAAACCACCACGTCAATACCCACACATGAAAACCACCACGTCAATACACACACATGAAAACCACCACGTCAATACATACACATGAAAACCACCACGTCAATACACACACATGAAAACCACCACGTCAATACACACACATGAAAACCACCACGTCAATACACACACATGAAAACCACCACGTCAATACACACACATGAAAACCACCACGTCAATACACACACGTTGAGTTGCATTTATGATGCGCTTTTTCGTCGTCCTTTCTGTCTATTTTTCTTATTTCTGTGTGTGTGTTTTTACTGGCACACAGACGTAACCTACTACTTCATGGTTTTTAGGTATCAGGCAGATTAAGCGCAACAACTATCCTTCATGCACAAGGCATTGCCAAAAAAACCTCCAGAACTGCACAAGGTGATGACATTCCAAGAAAACCTCCAGAACTGCACAAGGTGATGACATTCCAAGAAAAACAAACTGGGCGAAAGATCCTGTCGTAATGTCGGGTTGTTTTTCAAACCTTGACGAATCCTTACACACGTTGGCCACAACATTTGATTTTTGTTTTACGACTGAAATATTAGTCTTGGCGCCTTTTCTGAGCATTTAGATACAGAGTATACCATACACATATGGGTTCAGGAAAGGGTAGTCACTTTTTCAAATAATGGAAATTGTCATCATTTTCACGAGTTTTCATTCACAAGCACCTGGGAAATAAATCTCATGTTCCCCGGGGAATAAATCCCCGGTTACCATAGTTGCAGGAAGCCCTATTACATGGATAATCAAAAGCAAACCCAATAGAAACGCTCGAAGATTCTTCGGCTCTTTTCATTGGCGTTTCCCCAGACCTAAACAGACGACAAGACACTGCATTGCAAAGTTCCAAAAACCAATTGGAAAACTGGCAAAAGTAAACAAAAAAACAAAACTACTTCAATAAATTCGTCACAAACAAATGAAACCTACCGATATGTTATGTCTTCTTACAAAGTCACGGAGTGCGTGTACATCTGTGTTTCGATACACAGACGTTCGGAGAAACACGAGTAAAACGACACCTGACACACACATTTTGACCCGTGCACAAGACGTTGTATCGATAAACGAAGCACAAGTAAGAAACAATAATAAAAGCAAAGAAAATAGCAACACGATATGCAAACATCTAACAAAGCCGAGCAAGCAGAATGACAGGTCTAATGAAAAACAAAGAGGTACCGAGTCGGAAACAAGATCGCGATTCTTTCCTTCGCTGCACGACGCAAATCTTCTGTGACCTTTGACCAAACGTAGCTTCCACATTCGATCACCGTGCTCAGCTTAATATTTACAACAGAAAGCCGAGGGGGTGGAATACCGATATGAACCTACAGAAATGTGCATCCTCAAACCTGACATATTCATCCCAACTCATTTAATGAACTCAAAAACACACGCCATCTTTGATTGCCAGTGGTTAGCAAACCGGGACCCGTGTGGTTATCCGCACGGTACCCGTGTTTCAAAGCATGGCTCCCTGGGTTGATTGTGCACTTGTTTTCTCACTACCAAAATGATGACAAAAACGATGTTTGATGGTTTGTTGACAGATCAGCTTTTTTGTCGGTCCTCGGGGGGGCATATCGACTTTTGTTTCATATTTATTGACCGCGGCCTTCGGCCTTGGTCAATAAATATGAAACAAAAGACGATATGCTCCCCCTCGGACAGACAAAAAAGCTGGTCTG
Organism: Littorina saxatilis; assembly: GCF_037325665.1. Taxonomy (NCBI): domain Eukaryota; kingdom Metazoa; phylum Mollusca; class Gastropoda; order Littorinimorpha; family Littorinidae; genus Littorina; species Littorina saxatilis. Next base: position 47,708,808 of record NC_090254.1, read on the forward strand.
TCAACAACCCATCAAACATCTTATAGTATCACACAGCAATCCACGCAGTATCTATTGCTCTTCTCACCGCTGAGCAGCATACAGCACCACGTTCCAATGACATACAATCATTTTGGGACGCCTGTACTTACAGTAGAGCAATCAGGGTGGATGGAGGGAGGGAGGTGGGTGGAGGGAGGGAGGGAGGGAGGGAGGGAGGTGGGTGAAGAGAGGAGTACAGTTACAACACGGGTGTCAAAAGAATTCTACGTCACCGAGACAGGTATACAAACGATGAAGACAAAAAGCGCTTTCCCGACTGCTGAAACAAAACTGACTGTGGCGATGAATAGACTGGCAGGGTGACGTCAATAGAACAATATTGTCAACACTTCTTTTGGTGTCCTCTTTTTTTCAGGAATACTTCTTGTCAGGTAAGCTGAACAGAACGAAACGAAATCAGTGCAGGATGTCATATAGAAAAAAAGCGAAAAGGGTTTGGTGGTTAAGGATTAGAAAAAGCATGACGGGCGACTTGGCAACGATCCAATGAGCTTTACAAGGAGTGAAATAACTTTCAAATGTGTCTGTCGCCCCCACACTTCTTCCACACAAAGTTTTCTTCCTTTTATTTTTAGGGGAGGGGGGTCTTTCATAAGAAAATAAACGATGTTTAGTCAAAAGGACAACTGCTTTGTTAAGTCACACAAGTCCAGCAAAGGACAGACTCTCAAATTCCAAAATACAGAATAAAATACCTAACAAGAAATGTAACTTAATGGAACGTTTAATTTTTGAGAAAACAAGACACTCACGGGTAGACCTACATCCACCTAATGGTCTTTGTAGTGAACAGACAGACAGACAGACAGACAGACAGACAGACAGACAGACAGACAGACAGACAGACAGACAGACAGACAGACAGACAGACAGACAGACAGACAGACAGACAGACAGACAAATACAACACTTAAAGAGAAGAATGAACCAAGTGTACGTTCACGACTTACTTCTGCCCATCTTGCCAGATATAGAATGCACACTCAGCTAAGTGTGTTTGTCTCTAACCTGCTTGAAAAAAATAAATCCAAAAACAAAGAGACTGCCAACGTTCCAAAATTCAGAATCAAACAAGAAAGGTGGGTTGTTGGAACGTTTGTTATTGACAACACAATGCAATAACAAGCAATAACAAGCAATAATAATGTCCAGAATAACAAACGTTCCAACAACCTACCTTTCTTGGGTTTTTTTTATTCTGAATTTTGGAACGTTGGCAGTCTCTTTGTTTTTTGGATTTATTTTTTCTAACCTACTTGTCCGTCTGTCTGTTCACTATAAAGACCAGTTGGCCGATCTACCTGTCCGTCTGTCTGTTCACTATAAAGACCAGTTGGCCGATCTACCTGTCCGTCTGTCTGTTCACTATCAAGACCAGTTGGCCGATCTACTTGTCCGTCTGTCTGTTCACTATAAAGACCAGTTGGCCGATCTACTTGTCCGTCTATCTGTTCACTATAAAGACCAGTTGGCCGATCTACTTGTCCGTCTGTCTGTTCACTATAAAGACCAGTTGGCCGATCTACCTGTCCGTCTGTCTGTTCACTATCAAGACCAGTTGGCCGATCTACTTGTCCGTCTGTCTGTTCACTATAAAGACCAGTTGGCCGATCTACTTGTCCGTCTGTCTGTTCACTATAAAGACCAGTTGGCCGATCTACTTGTCCGTCTATCTGTTCACTATAAAGACCAGTTGGCCGATCTACTTGTCCGTCTGTCTGTTCACTATAAAGACCAGTTGGCCGATCTACTTGTCCGTCTGTCTGTTCACTATAAAGACCAGTTGGCCGATCTACTTGTCCGTCTGTCTGTTCACTATAAAGACCAGTTGGCCGATCTACCTGTCCGTCTGTCTGTTCACTATCAAGACCAGTTGGCCGATCTACCTGTCCGTCTGTCTGTTCACTATAAAGACCAGTTGGCCGATCTACCTGTCCGTCTGTCTGTTCACTATTAAGACCAGTTGGCCGATCTACTTGTCCGTCTGTCTGTTCACTATAAAGACCAGTTGGCCGATCTACTTGTCCGTCTGTCTGTTCACTATAAAGACCAGTTGGCCGATCTACCTGTCCGTCTGTCTGTTCACTATAAAGACCAGTTGGCCGATCTTCTTGTCCGTCTGTCTGTTCACTATAAAGACCAGTTGGCCGATCTACCTGTCCGTCTGTCTGTTCACTATAAAGACCAGTTGGCCGATCTACTTGTCCGTCTGTCTGTTCACTATAAAGACCAGTTGGCCGATCTACCTGTCCGTCTGTCTGTTCATTATAAAGACCAGTTGGCCGATCTACCTGTCCGTCTGTCTGTTCACTATAAAGACCAGTTGGCCGATCTACTTGTCCGTCTGTCTGTTCACTATAAAGACCAGATGGCCGATCTACTTGTCCGTCTGTCTGTTCACTATAAAGACCAGTTGGCCGATCTACCTGTCAGTCTGTCTGTTCACTATAAAGACCAGTTGGCCGATCTACCTGTCCGTCTGTCTGTTCACTATAAAGACCAGTTGGCCGATCTACTTGTCCGTCTGTCTGTTCACTATAAAGACCAGTTGGCCGATCTACTTGTCCGTACGTCTGTCTGTTCACTATAAAGACCAGTTGGCCGATCTACCTGTCCGTCTGTCTGTTCACTATAAAGACCAGTTGGCCGATCTACCTGTCCGTCTGTCTGTTCACTATGAAGACCAGTTGGCCGATCTACTTGTCCGTTTGTCTGTTCACTATAAAGACCAGTTGGCCGATCTACTTGTCCGTCTGTCTGTTCACTATAAAGACCAGTTGGCCGATCTTCTTGTCCGTCTGTCTGTTCACTATAAAGACCAGTTGGCCGATCTACCTGTCCGTCTGTCTGTTCACTATAAAGACCAGTTGGCCGATCTACCTGTCCGTCTGTCTGTTCACTATAAAGACCAGTTGACCGATCTACTTGTCCGTCTGTCTGTTCACTATAAAGACCAGTTGGCCGATCTACTTGTCCGTCTGTCTGTTCACTATAAAGACCAGTTGGCCGATCTACCTGTCCGTCTGTCTGTTCACTATAAAGACCAGTTGGCCGATCTACCTGTCCGTCTGTCTGTTCACTATAAAGACCAGTTGGCCGATCTACTTGTCCGTCTGTCTGTTCACTATAAAGACCAGTTGGCCGATCTACTTGTCCGTCTGTCTGTTCACTATAAAGACCAGTTGGCCAATCTACCTGTCCGTCTGTCTGTTCACTATAAAGACCAGTTGGCCGATCTACCTGTCCGTCTGTCTGTTCACTATAAAGACCAGTTGGCCGATCTACCTGTCCGTCTGTCTGTTCACTATGAAGACCAGTTGGCCGATCTACTTGTCCGTCTGTCTGTTCACTATAAAGACCAGTTGGCCGATCTATTTGTCCGTCTGTCTGTTGACTATAAAGACCAGTTGGCCGATCTTCTTGTCCGTCTGTCTGTTGACTATAAAGACCAGTTGGCCGATCTACTTGTCCGTCTGTCTGTTCACTATAAAGACCAGTTGGCCGATCTACTTGTCCGTCTGTCTGTTCACTATAAAGACCAGTTGGCCGATCTACTTGTCCGTCTATCTGTTCACTATAAAGACCAGTTGGCCGATCTACTTGTCCGTCTGTCTGTTCACTATAAAGACCAGTTGGCCGATCTACTTGTCCGTCTGTCTGTTCACTATAAAGACCAGTTGGCCGATCTACCTGTCCGTCTGTCTGTTCACTATAAAGACCAGTTTGCCGATCTACCTGTCCGTCTGTCTGTTCACTATAAAGACCAGTTGGCCGATCTACCTGTCCGTCTGTCTGTTCACTATTAAGACCAGTTGGCCGATCTACTTGTCCGTCTGTCTGTTCACTATAAAGACCAGTTGGCCGATCTACTTGTCCGTCTGTCTGTTCACTATAAAGACCAGTTGACCGATCTACCTGTCCGTCTGTCTGTTCACTATAAAGACCAGTTGGCCGATCTTCTTGTCCGTCTGTCTGTTCACTATAAAGACCAGTTGGCCGATCTACTTGTCCGTCTGTCTGTTTACTATAAAGACCAGTTGGCCGATCTACCTGTCCGTCTGTCTGTTCACTATAAAGACCAGTTGGCCGATCTACCTGTCCGTCTGTCTGTTCACTATAAAGACCAGTTGGCCGATCTACTTGTCCGTCTGTCTGTTCACTATAAAGACCAGATGGCCGATCTACTTGTCCGTCTGTCTGTTCACTATAAAGACCAGTTGGCCGATCTACCTGTCAGTCTGTCTGTTCACTATAAAGACCAGTTGGCCGATCTACCTGTCCGTCTGTCTGTTCACTATAAAGACCAGTTGGCCGATCTACTTGTCCGTCTGTCTGTTCACTATAAAGACCAGTTGGCCGATCTACTTGTCCGTACGTCTGTCTGTTCACTATAAAGACCAGTTGGCCGATCTACCTGTCCGTCTGTCTGTTCACTATAAAGACCAGTTGGCCGATCTACCTGTCCGTCTGTCTGTTCACTATGAAGACCAGTTGGCCGATCTACTTGTCCGTTTGTCTGTTCACTATAAAGACCAGTTGGCCGATCTACTTGTCCGTCTGTCTGTTGACTATAAAGACCAGTTGGCCGATCTTCTTGTCCGTCTGTCTGTTCACTATAAAGACCAGTTGGCCGATCTACCTGTCCGTCTGTCTGTTCACTATAAAGACCAGTTGGCCGATCTACCTGTCCGTCTGTCTGTTCACTATTAAGACCAGTTGGCCGATCTACTTGTCCGTCTGTCTGTTCACTATAAAGACCAGTTGGCCGATCTACTTGTCCGTCTGTCTGTTCACTATAAAGACCAGTTGGCCGATCTACTTGTCCGTCTGTCTGTTCACTATAAAGACCAGTTGGCCGATCTACCTGTCCGTCTGTCTGTTCACTATAAAGACCAGTTGGCCCATCTACTTGTCCGTCTGTCTGTTCACTATAAAGACCAGTTGGCCGATCTACTTGTCCGTCTGTCTGTTCACTATAAAGACCAGTTGGCCGATCTACCTGTCCGTCTGTCTGTTCACTATAAAGACCAGTTGGCCGATCTACCTGTCCGTCTGTCTGTTCACTATAAAGACCAGTTGGCCGATCTACCTGTCCGTCTGTCTGTTCACTATAAAGACCAGTTGACCGATCTACTTGTCCGTCTGTCTGTTCACTATAAAGACCAGTTGGCCGATCTACTTGTCCGTCTGTCTGTTGACTATAAAGACCAGTTGGCCGATCTTCTTGTCCGTCTGTCTGTTGACTATAAAGACCAGTTGGCCGATCTACTTGTCCGTCTGTCTGTTCACTATAAAGACCAGTTGGCCGATCTATTTGTGAGTCTGTCTGTTGACTATAAAGACCAGTTGGCCCATCTACTTGTCCGTCTGTCTGTTCACTATAAAGATTAGTTGGCCGATCTACCTGTCCGTCTGTCTGTTCACTATAAAGACCAGTTGGCCCATCTACCTGTCCGTCTGTCTGTTCACTATAAAGACCAGTTGGCCGATCTACTTGTGAATATCTTCTTTTCATAATTATTAAACGTTCCCTTTGCTAACATATTATATCTTTTAAGCAATACAAGGTAACATATCTTTCGAAATTCCAAGGGCTACTCGCAAAGTGGTTTGAAAGTAAAGCGTGACCGAGCTTCTATCGCAAAGGACAATCTTGGCTACGAACACATTATTTCACCATGTGTTGTAGTTGTTGAAAGGACAATCTTGGCTACGAACACATTATTTCACCATGTGTTGTAGTTGTTAAAAGGACAATCTTGGCTACGAACACATTATTTCACCATGTGTTGTAGTTGTTGAAAGGACAATCTTGGCTACGAACACATTATTTCACCATGTGTTGTAGTTGTTGAAAGGACAATCTTGGCTACGAACACATTATTTCACCATATGTTGTAGTTGTTGGAAGGACAATCTTGGCTACGAACACATTATTTCACCATGTGTTGTAGTTGTTAAAAGGACAATCTTGGCTACGAACACATTATTTCACCATGTGTTGTAGTTGTTGAAAGGACAATCTTGGCTACGAACACATTATTTCACCATGTGTTGTAGTTGTTAAAAGGACAATCTTGGCTACAAACACATTATTTCACCATGTGTTGTAGTTGTTGGAAGGACAGCGCAAGCAGGACCGGACCCAAGTAGGGTGAGGGGGGGGGGGTCCAATTGTGGTAGGAGTATATTAGTTGAAGGTGCGAAGCCCCCGAACCTCCTTACATGAATCAAAGCTGCACCATATTCTCCAATCTGACAAAAGAAAAGGGAAATCGAAATTGGGGAAAAGGGTAATCACTCTGACAAGCCTAATAAACTTCCGAAGAGCATTTCAAACGAGAATAATGTAGCGGATGTGTCAACATTTAAGAACTGAGATTAAAAAGTGTACATGCTGGTATAAAGTGCAAAACTTAAACTTCCATATGGAACATTCCATAGAATTCTACTCAATGATCTTCCGCTTCAAAAGCTGGCCGCAAAATGGGTGCCTCATTAGCTGACAGAGGAACGGAAGGAGCACCAGGGTCCTCTTGCACGCGAGCTGCTCAACCGTTGTAAACCCACTGGATCCAAATTTGTTGTTACTGTAGTCACTGATTATGAGACTTTGGTTTCCTTCTACTTTAGTGCCAGAGAACACAGAAACAAAGCGTGTCTAGACCAAAATGACGAGATGCACCTCATTTGTAAGCAAGGTTTTCAAAGCAGAAACAGGGCTATTCGCTGTATTTGTCGACCCATAAAGGTCCCGTTGCTGTCGATATTCTGTCTACTAACAGCACTAATTGTCACGTACTATGCAGAAACCTTTTTACCCAAACTTACTGACGAGTTTAGGAGTCAGCGACCAAACTGCGAAACCCAGACTGCCTTTCTCCGTCATGGAAATGTCAGTCTCCACAAAAGAAGGGCCGTAAATCCATTCCTAAAAGACCAAAATAATCCACGTTTTGCCTCACCCATTCTTCAAACCCGATAACATACCTTGTGATTTCTGGTTATACCCTCTTTGAAAATCAGACCTTTTGCCAACAAGTTTCACTGCACCCAGGACCTCCAAAAAGCCGTCAAATCAGAGCACAAAAGCAACCCCAAATAAGGCCATCACAAGGCCTCTTCTCGTTGGCTTAGACACGTGCGACTTTGCATCGATATAAGAGGAGAGTAGTTCTAATGATTGCTGTATTTTAGGCCAGGTACGGCAAACAGTCTCTGTGAAAATTCCGTTTGATCATTTTGTTTGGATCATACTGTAGTGTCCTGTATGCAGACGATGCATCTAACATGTTGGGAATTATCTCCCTTGTTTGACTGTTGCATGCTGGTTGTAAGCCCGGACACATCATGGAAGCATACATCTGAATACATGATTGGAACTCAGAGTTCGGTTGTCCATTACCTCTGTTCTTAGAGAACGTATGGTGTTTGAGTGTGTGCGAGCATGGGCCAAGTCACATACAACAACACTACAATTGGCGACGAGGATAAAGGTATTTATCTTGTGTAATTCTTGTCGGACTTACGGTGACAAGAAACGTGCGCACCACGTGTGACTGAAAAAAAAATGGAGAACATTCCATGTGTCAGCGTGTTTGACCCAAAAGGTGAACCTTCTCTGGTATCGGCGAGATGGGAGCGATGGGGGAAGAGTTTCAACATCTACCTGGTTGCATTGGGGGATGTTGCGGGTGCAAGAAAGAAGGCACTTTTGCTTCACTGTGGAGGGTCGGAACTGCAGGAGATTTTCGAAACGTTCGAGTTTGCTGGGGATGACGTCACACCGGATAACTGTACGTACGCACAGGCGCTCGAAGCTCTCAATAAGCATTTCGGTGCGCAGCGAAATGACACTTTTGAAAGAAATGTCTTTCGACAGATGGCCCAAAAGGAAGGTGAAGCTACTGCACAGTTCATCACTAGACTTCGCCAACAAGCAAAGCATTGTAACTTTGGACCAACCCTGGGTGAGAATATCAGAGATCAAGTAATCGACAAGTGTGCTGACAAACGTTTGAAGGCCAAACTTCTGGAGAGAATGAACTTAACTTTGCCAGTACTGATGCAGATTTCACAGGCGCATGAAGCTGCAAGTGGTTTTGTCAGACAGATGACGCCTTCAACTTCAACTGATGCAGCAGATTCTCAACTCGTTGGAGCTGTGGGTGGTAGATCGTCGTCGAAATATGTGAAGGAGAGACAGACCCATGCATCTAGACACAAAGTGGAGAAGAAAAAGGGTGCTTGTTTCCGATGTGGACAGAACACTCACCATGCCAAGGATCCAACATGTCCCGCCATGGGGAAGACATGTAGACTGTGCCAAAAACTGAACCATTTCGCTGTTGTGTGTAAAAGTGGCAAAAATACTCGAGCGAATGCCTTGAATGTTGTGCATGATCATGATGATGATGATAGTGACCATGACTATTCTTTCAAAGTGGGTGACAGAAAACTGGAAATGATACATGTTGTAGTGGGAGGAGTTCAGATCTGTGCAGGCATTGATTCCGGGGCTAGTGCTAACGTTTTAGACAAACAAAAGTGGGAGGCTTTGAAGAAGAAAAAAATTGTCTGTAAAACAGAAGCAAAGAAAGATGAAAAAGTCCTGTATGCCTACGGATCTGAGCGGCCTCTTACAATAATTGGTACATTTGAAGCTGAGGTTTCTCTGTCAGCGTTGCCAGATCAGAACAAGCATGTTGCCAAGTTTGTTGTCATTGAAGAAAAAGGAATTTCTCTTTTGGGGAGGGAAACTTCTGAAAAACTGGGTGTTCTGAAAGTTGGATTGCCAAAAGAAATACATGCTGTTGGTTCTGTTTTGACAGAAAGTACAGAGAAGCCTGAGATGCAATTTGAAAGTTTGTACGATGGTCTTGGCAAACTGAAAAATCACAAAGTGACGTTGCATGTGAAAAATGACGTCAAACCAGTCATTCAGGCCGCGAGACGCATTCCGTTCAGTCTGCGTTCTAAAGTAGAACAAAAGATCAAAGAACTGACAGAGCTTGATATCATTGAGCGTGCCGAGGGGCCTACATCGTTTGTAAGTCCCATTGTTGTGGTACCAAAGGCTCAAGGGAACGACATACGGCTGTGTGTTGATATGAGACAGGCGAATGAGGCCATAGAACGGGAACGGTTTCCCATGCCGACTGTTGAGGAAACGCTCCTAGAGATGAACGGTAGCAAGTTCTTTTCAAAACTAGATTTGAACATGGGATTTCATCAGTTAGAGCTAGACGCAGAATCGCGACCGATCACAACTTTTGCAACACATGTCGGTTTGTTCCGCTACAAACGTCTCATGTTTGGAGTGACAAGCGCTCCAGAAATCTATCAGTATACGATTCAAAACGTACTCCGCGATTGCACAGGCGCGCGAAACATGACGGATGATATAATCATCTATGCCGAGACACTAGAAGAGCATGACCGCAGGTTAGCCAAAGTCTTAGCAACACTGAAAGACGCAGGACTCACACTTAACAAGAAGAAGTGCATTTACCGCATGACAGAACTACAGTTCATGGGCTTTCTGCTCTCAGAAAAAGGGATTGGGCCCACATCTGTAAAGGTCGAAGCAGTGAAAAATGCACAACCGCCAAAAAGTGCATCTGAGGTCAAAAGTTTCCTAGGTCTGGTAAACTTTAGTGCGCGTTTCATCAGTCATCTTGCGACAAAGTCAGAACCGTTGCGAAAACTCACACGCAAAAACGTTCAGTTCAAATGGGAAAAGGAACAGCAACAAGCGTTCGATCTTCTGAAGACGGAGCTTGAAAGTGCAGGTACTCTCGCTTACTTTGATCAAAAAGCTGAGACAAGAGTTGTCGCTGACGCGAGTCCAGTAGCTCTAGGTGCAGTACTGGTACAGATCCAGAATGGAGAAAAACGCGCAATCTACTACGCAAGTAGAAATTTGACTGATGTAGAACGTCGGTATTCTCAAACTGAAAAAGAGGCCCTAGCACTCGTCTGGGCATGCGAGAGATTTCATCAGTATCTCTTCGGAATGGATTTCATTCTTGAAACTGATCACAGACCGCTGGAGTTCATTTACTCAAGACGCTCAAAACCGTCTGCGCGCATAGAAAGATGGGTTCTCAGGTTACAGAACTATCACTTCACGGTCCAGTACAAACCTGGTGCCCAAAACATAGCAGATCCGTTGTCACGTTTAGTGAAGCATGATGAACGTAGCCGCAGGCAGACTCAAAATCCAGCTGAAGAATACATTTCTTTTGTCGCACACACTAGCGTTCCATCTGCATTGACGATGCAGGAACTTGAAGAGGCGTCAGAAATTGACACAGAAATCATTGCGCTGAGGCAGTGCATTCAGACAGACAAATGGCAGAACTGTCCAAACCAAACATACAAAGCACTCAAAGATGAGTTCACTTGTTTTGGCAAGCTAGTGCTTCGAGGTTGTAGGATTGTCATTCCACATGCACTCCGACATCGCGCCATGAAAATAGCCCATGAAGGTCATCAAGGCATAGTGAAGACCAAAGAGAGATTGCGAAGCAAGGTCTGGTGGCCAGGAATTGATCACGACACAGAAAAACAGATCAAGGCATGTCACGAATGCCAAATTGTTAGCCAGCCAGCACCACCTGAACCACTGAAGTGTAGGAAATTCCCGGACGGCCCTTGGGAAGATCTAGCCATTGACATACTCGGACCGCTTCCGACTGGAGAGTCCATTCTCGTTGTAGTTGATTACTACAGTCGTTTTTTCGAAACGGTCGTTTTGAGGTCCACTGTAACGAAGCAGATCATTCAAGCGTTAGACAACATTTTCACAACACATGGTTTGCCCGTTACCCTCACTTCTGACAACGGACCTCAGTTCGTTTCTGAGGATTTCTCCCAGTACATGAAAACGAACAACATTGTGCACATCCACACAACACCGTTGTGGCCACAGGCCAATGGCGAAGTAGAGCGTCAAAACAGAACACTCATGAAAGCCATTAAGATTGCACATTCAGAAGGCAAAGATTGGAAACGGGAGTTGAACACATTCCTGTTTGCGTACCGCACTACAACACATCAAACAACAGGAGTTAGCCCCGCAGAACTATTGTTCAAACGTAAGCTCCGAAGCAAGTTACCTGAGATTGACAGAGACACAAAAACAACACTCGATGAGTCAGTTCGCGACCGAGACAAATTGAAGAAAGAACAAAGGAAAGAGTATGCGGACACAAAACGAAATTCACAGACATCAGAAACAAGTGTTGGGGACGAAATCTTACTTCAGAAAAAGAAACAAGACAAGTTCAGTACTCAGTTTGAACCGGAACCATACAAGGTGATTGAACGGACAGGAACACAGGTCACAGTTGAATCGCCTAGTACAGGTGCAAGGTACAGACGGAACGTATCACACACAAAGCCCTATGTCAGGGAACAGTCATTAGATCCAGATGATTGTGAAAAACACACTGACAATTCTTCAGTTGAAAATGCATCAATTGGAAGCTCTGAAACCGATACACCCGCTGTTCGTGTTTCAATGCGTCCGAGACGAATGCCGGAAAAACTACAAGATTATGTTGTCGGACTCGTTCAACATTAAGAATCAGAATAATTTGAGTTTATATGTGTGTGCTTCTAAAAAGTGAATTTTCATGTATCTGTTTATTCTGTATGGAAATGATTACATGAAACTGTTGTCTGTATTTTAAGGCTCTTCGTTCGATGATTTATTGATGTGGAAATATCAAGATTGTTTTGTTCTAAAAAGAAAAGGAGAGATGTAGTGTCCTGTATGCAGACGATGCATCTAACATGTTGGGAATTATCTCCCTTGTTTGACTGTTGCATGCTGGTTGTAAGCCCGGACACATCATGGAAGCATACATCTGAATACATGATTGGAACTCAGAGTTCGGTTGTCCATTACCTCTGTTCTTAGAGAACGTATGGTGTTTGAGTGTGTGCGAGCATGGGCCAAGTCACATACAACAACACTACACTTACCTCGTTCTAGGTCCCGTTCCCGTATCGACCAAGGAACGGCACGGGAATGGGAGGGACCGGGAGGGGACCTTAATGGAACGCCAATGGACGTGTTGTGTAACCCTACTCATTATTCTCACATGGAATCGTATGCCTTTGCTCGCTCCCTACTCATTATTCTCACATGGAATCGTATGCCTTTGCTCGCTCCCTACTCATTATTCTCACATGTACACGTAAGCCGTTGCTAGCTTTCTGATTTCAGTTGTTTCACAATGACCTTTGCTTTTGCTTCCAGCGTGCCACCATACCCACAACGGTCCCGGCCCTTTACCAGATCACGAGACATCGTTCTGTATAACTAGCCCTGAGAGTCGTTGCATAATTCCTCGTTCCTTATAGCGCAAGGTCACCAGAAGCTCTCTCTCTCCCTCACTATCTTTCTCTCTCTCTCTCTCTCTCTCTCTCTCTCTCTCTCTCTCTCTCTCTCTCTCTCTCTCTCTCTCTCTCTCTCTCTCTTTCTGCCTCTCACTGTATCAGTCTGTCTGTCGGTCTGTCTTCCTGTCTGTCTGTCTGTCTGTCTTATGTCTGTCTGTCTGACTCTCTCTCTCTCTCTCTCTCTCTCTCTCTCTCTCTCTCTCTCTCTCTCTCTCTCTCTCTCTCTCTGTCTGTCTTTCTCTGTCTCTCTTTCTCTGTCTCTGTCTGTATATCTGTCTGTCTGTCTCTCTCTCTCTGTCTCTCTGTCTCTGTCTGTCTGTCCGTCTGTCTGTCTGTCTGTCTGTCTCTCTCTCTCTCTCTCTCTCTCTCTCTCTCTCTCTCTCTCTCTCTCTCTCTCTTGTTAGCAAATTGAATGGGAATCGTCCATGTGTGACTCAGGGAGCAACATTTCAACCCAGCTCGTCGGGCCTACTGCACACCAGAACACAAACTAAACGGTGTTCAGCGGTGCGTGCAGATCGCGTGACTGCTGCCTTGAGAATCGTTTGGCCTCACAGCTGACACGCACATTTTAATTATTCGGTCTCGTCATGTCTCGTCGTATAGTATAGGTAAAGTTAGAATAAGTACACACAGACACACAGACACATAGAGAGACTGACAGACTGACTGACACATAGACACACAGACACACAGACACACAGACAGACAGACACACAAAGTCCGCAAAAAGTTGATATGTTTTTAGGCCAGCGCTCTACCGACTCCATCCGTGCTCCGAATCAATTTTGGTTTTAAAGTAGACAGACAGACAGACAGACAGGCAGGCAGGCAGGCAGGCAGGCAGGCAGATAAACGTGGAAAATCAATATTTTCTCAAATCTTGACAAACAGGCAAACAGATTGACTAAATATGGTCGAATCGAGTTTGTGTTCAAAACTAGACAGACAGATAGACAGACAAACAGATAGACAGACAGACAGACAGACAGACAGACAGACAGACAGACAGACAGACAAACACATGTTTGCACACCGGGTTGTTCTGACACAAAAGAAGGCCGTAACTCCATTCCTAAAAGACCAACATAATCCACGTTTTGCCTCACCCATTCTTCAGACCGGATACCATCCCTTGTGATTTTTGGTTATACCCTCTTTGAAAATCAGACCTTTTGCCAACAAGTTTCACTGCACCCAGGACCTCCAAAAAGCCGTCAAATCAGAGCACAAAAGCAACCCCAAATAAGGCCATCGATACAACTGAAATCAGAAAGCTAGCAACGGCATTCGAATACATGTGAGAATAATGAGTAGGGTTACACAAAAAGTCCATTGGCGTTCCATTAAGGTCCCCTCCCGGTCCCTCCACGCCGCCCATCGTCTGGAAAGCGACCAACCTGTCTTTTTGACTGGAACAGTCTCGTTCAGGGGGATCTCTATGCTTTGGGAGCAGGTGCTGTAGCGGGCTGTTTCTTGGGTTTGTAGACAGCTGATGGCCTGCTCATGTTGAAGGTCTTCAAATTCAATTCTAATGGAGTCTGTCTCAGTTATATATCCTTTATACATGCATATAAACTGCACATAAACCTAATGAATTTTGGTTTGGCATTCCCTAGTAGGTTGCATTGTCATGATGATTATATTTTTTTTTTACATATACTGGAGTAACGATGGTTGACGTTCCGTATTGCAGGTGAGGGAATATGTTGGTTCTTTTGAACAATTGCCATGTTGGTGTAACAAAAGAGTATTTTTATTTTTAAAATGGCCTACAACCAACCTTGGCATTTATTAAAATGAAACACAAAAGTTTTATTTAAAATCATCAATATCTTTTTGTAGGAGCATACACCACAACTGTATAGCATAAACGCATAGGGTTTATCGACTTCCGTCTTACAAATCTCACTAAATACCATTACTTTGTTCAATGACAGTTCATTTAATACCATTTAAGGCAGATATACAAAGCTGTAAGCTCGTGTCTTTGTTGTGTGGTGACGTGTACCCACTGACCCAAAAAGGGGACGCTAACATTGTATGCTCAAAAACAAAATTCACAAAACTGACGTCACAAAAACTGATGTCACAAAAACTGATGTCACAAAAACTGACGTCACAAAAACTGCCAAATATGTTCATAAGACACAACAACCAATAGTTTGACAACTCGTTTGTGACAAAATAAAATGTGGGCATAAATGCTTAGAAACGTATTGCTACCTGTTGACGTCACGTGCAGCAGAAAACTATTACAGATTGAAAAATAAGATACGTATGGTTAACAACAAAGGTAACACTTACCTTTTGACGTTGGAATGAAGTGTAATACTTCTGATCGGTCAAGCGAAACAAGGGTTTGCACGAAGTACTAAGTCAAGTTTAACGACAATTGCAAAGTTCTCTTAACACAACGTGATTGTGTGTATATCACGCAACGATCTGTTTACAACACTTTGCTGTGTGTTTATCACGCAACGATCTGTTTACAACACTTTACTGTGTGTTTATCACGCAACGATCTGTTTACAACACTTTGCTGTGTGTTTATCACGCAACGATCTGTTTACAACACTTTGCTGTGTCTTTATCACGCAACGATCTGTTTACAACACTTTACTGTGTGTTTATTACACAACGCTCTGTTTACAACACTTTACTGTGTGCTTATTACAGAACGCTCTGTTTACAACTCTTTACTGTATGTTCATACACAACGCTCTGTTTACAACACTTTGCTGTGTGTTTATCACGCAACGGTCAACTAACAGCTCTTTACTAATTGCATTTCACGCACTTAACTGTGAATATATCACAACGATTTGTTTACATGACTTTACTGTGAATATATCACACAACGATCTGTTTACAGCAATTGATGATTGTATATCACAACGATCTGTTTACAGCTGTTTACTGATTGTATATTAAGCACTTTACTGTGTGTAATAACGTAACGCGCGGCTCACAACACTTTACAACACAGCTCTGTTTGCTCAGCTGTATTCTGTGTATCACCCAGCTCGTTAAGGAGGATTGACATTTCTGTCGTGCAGATCACAGTCAAAAAGTACCTCCGATAAAAATAAGATTCAGTATGATATAGTATAGTGATCAGTAAGCGTACCCTAAAACTATTCCAAATCCTACAATTAGGACGCTGTGAGAAATCAAAACGAAGCTGGTGTGATATGTTTCCTGCCACAACCTAACACAATCAAACTGTTCATGCAGTTCTGCACACAAGTTAACGCCCAAAACCTCCAAACAAACAGTCCACCCGGGGTGGCTCGGCTTATTATATTACACTGCCGCCTGCCTTACGTAGTGTATGGCTGCATGCCCGTGCCAAAAGAGGAGATGGTTTACAAGAAAGTAATGTTAACATATTTCAGTTTCTTTTTGGACGAAACACTATCAGCTGCATTGTTAACTAGTGTATGTGGTAACATTGCGATGGAGACTTTTCTTTTATTCTTCCTTTCCTTTTATATTCGTGGGCTGCAACTTAATTCCCCGTACACTCGGGGGCTGCAACTTGATTCCCCGTACACTCGGGGGCTGCAACTTGATTCCACGTACACTCGGGGGCTGCAACTTGATTCCACGTACACTCGGGGGCTGCAACTTGATTCCACGTACACTCGGGGGCTGCAACTTGATTCCACGTACACTCGGGGGCTGCAACTTGATTCCCCGTACACTCGGGGGCTGCAACTTGATTCCACGTACACTCGGGGGCTGCAACTTGATTCCCCGTACACTCGGGGGCTGCAACTTGATTCCCCGTACACTCGGGGGCTGTAACTTGATTCCCCGTACACTCGGGGGCTGCAACTTGATTCCCCGTACACTCGGGGGCTGCAACTTGATTCCCCGTACACTCGGGGGCTGCAACTTGATTCCACGTACACTCGGGGGCTGCAATTTGATTCCACGTACACTCGGGGGCGTCTTACTTTTAAGACCGTTTTGTCTCGCTCATTAGGCAGTCATTCTTGGTGTTGGTGGGATGTATTCTTAGTGTTAATGTCTGACATGAATAAGTGCGCACTTGGTCGCTTTGTGATGTCAATTGTTTTACAATCACCGTTGTTCACTTGGTCGCTTTCTGATGTCAATTGTTTTACAATCACCGTTGTTCACTTGATCGCTTTGTGATGTCAATTGTTTTACAATCACCGTTGTTCACTTGGTCGCTTTGTGATGTCAATTGTTTTACAATCACCGTTGTTCACTTGGTCGCTTTCTGATGTCAATTGTTTTACAATCACCGTTGTTCACTTGGTCGCTTTCTGATGTCAATTGTTTTACAATCACCGTTGTTCACTTGGTCGCTTTGTGATGTCAATTGTTTTACAATTACCTTTGCTTTTGGCTCCAACGTGCTACCATACCAACACTCCCGGCCCTTTACCAGATCACGAGACGAGTCAGACATCTTCCTGTATTACTGTGCAAATACAGTGACAAACGGGTCAACCAGGACGCAGATCAGATGGCACACAGCTAAGACAGGTCGGGCTCAACGTCGAGGGGTTGGCTCAACTCGTGATGGGCGGTGGTGTCAGGACTTGGGGGTGCGTGGGAAAGGGGTTATAGGTTGTAGGGTGGCTTGGTGGCTTGGTTTGTTGGTGGAGGGAGGGGGTAGTGTCAGGTAGAGAACGGGGGCGGGTAGGTGCTGTTTGTTGAGGACAAGACTGCCGGGTAGAACAAACGTGATGCACTTGATTAAGTTTATCAGACAAAGGAAAGAAGAAAATAACCAGTGCCAACCGTTGTGGTACTATAGGACAACTCGACTTTGGAAGCTTTCAGAATTAAATGGTTTGCAGCAATGTCGTGACAGTCTATCTCAGTAAGACCAGGGAGTTATTGCAGAATTCCACGATCCTTAGTAAGGCAAGGTCACCAGAAGCTCTCTCTCTCTCTCTCTCTCTCTCTCTCTCTCTCTCTCTCTCTCTCTCTCTCTCTCTCTCTCTCTCTCTCTCTCTCTCTCTCTCTCTCTCTCTGTCTCTCTCTCTCTCTGTCTCTCTATATCTCTCTCTCTCTTGTTAGCATACAGAGCATACAGAGTAGGAATAGTGCATGTGTGACTTAGCGAGCAACATTTCAGCCCAGCTCGTCGGGCCTACTGCACACCAGAACACAAACTAAACGGTGCTCACTTGACAATCGTTGGGTGAAATGTGATCGTGGGATTACCGTGATAGTGAAGCTGACACGCGCATTTAATTATACAATCTAGTCATTTCTCGTCCTATAGTGTAGGTAAAGTTAAAGGACGTATAGACACACAGACAGACAGACTGACATACACAAAGACACACAGACTGAATGTGGCCGAATCATTTTTTTCAAAAGTAGACAGACAGAAAGGCAAACAGACAAATGACATATTGACATGATAAGGTCGAATCGATTTTGTGTTCTTCTTCTTTCTTCTTCTTCTGCGTTCGTGGGCTGAAACTCTCACGTACACTCGATTCCCGAGTGTGGCGCTGAAGAAGCTGAGCATGATCCGCTCTGACGACCGCCA
Source organism: Littorina saxatilis (assembly GCF_037325665.1). NCBI lineage: Eukaryota > Metazoa > Mollusca > Gastropoda > Littorinimorpha > Littorinidae > Littorina > Littorina saxatilis. Next base: position 47,726,800 of record NC_090254.1, read on the forward strand.
CCCTCTGCACCAGGCGCTCGCATCGTGCGAGCCCACGCGTGAGAGAGAAAGGGGGAATGTACGTTCTGGCTCACCGATTCCGACAGACCCTAAATATTAACGCAAAATAGGCTTCTGGACTAAACTTTTACTAAAATGAAACATGCGACAAAATCAGAAAAATACTGCATAAATCCATACAAAAAAAAATACAGTAAAGTAAGGTTGTTTTGAACCAATGCCGGGTCTGTCGGAATCAGTAACCCAGAACGTACATTCTCCCGTTCTCTTATACAACGCTAAATTTAGTTTCCATTGAAATATTAACTGGTTGAGCCACTTTACACGCTCTCCACTGAAACAGCCAGCGTGTGTTTTGATCCAATCTGCCCGTCGTCGCCAACACTACCGTATTGATTTGGTAAAGACAAACACTGAGCCAGCGTGTGTTTTGCGAGGCCTGCAAGCTTGTCTTCTATATTCCTTCAATGGCAAGACAAGATTAAATCATGTAATAGCAACAGTTACGTCACGTCCGCCCAACACTTGGTGTTGATAGTAACATAGCATAGTGATTTTGTCATTTTTCCTGGTGCTGTGGTGGTGTGAAGACGTGTTTTCTGTGAGAAAAGTGTTTTGCCTGTCTCAAGAATCTATAGAGTTAGCTCCAGGAAGTTAGAGAAGCAAACGCTGCACAACAAGCTCTGTTGGATTATTCTAGACAATCAACTTATTTAATTCTTCCTGAAAATATGAATCAGCAAACAGAACAAGAAGTTAGGAATTTATCACAGTCAGACACTTCTTCTAGTATGGAGCAGGATGATCATGGACTTCATACTGGGCTCAGTCAAGACTTTGAGGTGATTGATTTACCGAATGTTGACACTGAAAAACTAGAGAGTTTAAAAAAACACATTGAGTACCATACAAAACTTCTTGAATTTTACAAACAACTTGATTCAATTTTCCAAGAGAGAGGACATAAGGCTGCAGAAGAGTTTGAATTGAAAGCAAATCTCCCCAAAAAGCCAATACCTGTTACCTTCCAAAACAAACGGGGAAAGAAATCAAAAGTCTTGACTTCACTTAGAGGGTCGGAGCTCCTAGAGGGTCTAAAAAATCATCTGTACTATGATGGTTCAACAAGCGAATCTTTGTTGTTTAGTACAAGCCGAACAACAGATATTGAGGAACTCAAACAAAAGCTTCTTGTTTGTGAAAAACAATACAAAAGTAAAGCAACAGATACCCTAAAAATTGTGGTTGTTTATGGACAATATTTAGAAGTGCTGAGGAATAGACATTTTGGAAGATTCAAGGGTGTTTGTTTAGAAGTGTTACGTATAACACCTAGATGGGCGAGAGATCTCATTAATATAAGCATTCTTCTCAAGACATATCCCAAATTCCAACAACTAAATCTTCCAATAAAAACAATGTTGTCTCTTCGCAAGCACATCCATCAAGCCTTGGAAAACAATGAAGAGGAAGCAGCTTTTTGGATTGGTAAGTCTTATTTCTCTCTATTGCATACATTTGTTTACTGGTAACCAACGAGGGGATCTGCAGTTCCCCTCCTTAGTAACGATGAGCATAATGGTTTATTTTTAGTATAGCTCTATTAAATATGTATTTGTTTACCTGTAACTAAGTAGAGGAACTGCATTTCCCCTCCTTAGCAACGATGAGCTGGATTGGTCAGTGTTATTTCTCTCTATAGCATACATTTGTTTACCTGTAACTAAGTAGAGGAACTGCATTTCCCCTCCTTAGCTACAAGTTTTCATTCTTTTTGTTTATGTTTTCAGAATAACCGGTGGATCCGGCTGGGAAAACGTGCCGTGCTTCACTGCTCTACTTCGCTTCAAAGGCTGCCTTCGGGCGGCCGCCGAGTGTTAACTTATTCAATTGACTTGTTTATTTTATTCAAGCTTTTGATAAGTGTACTTGGTGGCTGCTTTGAAACTCAACAAAGCCTACTAACTCCCCTTTCACAAACACTTCCCAAACGCAAGCAACGTCCTCTCCCCCGCTGCAGTCAAAACAAAGCTGTCATAGCGGGTTTTCCCGATTGACAAAAATTCTTATTACACACTCAGACTATTTGGAGCCGCGTTTGTTCTCCAGTGCCCAATTGCATAAGAATATTCTGGTGATGAATAAACGCGCTTTGTGTCATTAGCATCTAAAGATTTCTTGTTTACAATAGTTGTGTTGATCTGATGAAGCGCGGAACTGATCTTAGGGTTGTCATGGTGAAACACTCGCTTCTGAAACAGTGCTTCCTTGTAGTTATCATGCGATATGCTCGACTTTACAACCTGTTTGCTTACACCCTTTGCTTTTTTAACCACCCCTTTCTCACTTGCAACACTGTACATCTTTGCACGCAATCCAACATACTCCTTAATTATCTTCCCATTCATTTCATCTTTCATCTTTCCAATAACCTTCTTGTTAACATTTGAGTGCAATGGTGATTCTTTAGGGTAGTCGCAAGTGTCATAAAAAGAATCTTTTCCTTTTACTGCAGGACTTTCAGCTTCTAGATCTTTGTAAATGTCATCCGCTGGAATGTCAAGTAAGAATGAATCTGTGTCTGTGTAAAGTACTCTCGATTTGGGATATCTTGGCTTCAAATAATCATACAAAAACTCAAGCATCAACAGTTTTGACAACTCTAGCACAGTAAAGCCTATGAATACTGGTTTGTCAAGCTTGACTACAAGTTTTTTCATTAAGATACCATACAGCTGTTCATGAAAGTATTTAAAGTCTTGATACTGTGGTTTGGATGTCAGCTTGATGGCCTCATTTTCTCTTGTAACAAGTCTAACATCCTTTCTCTTGTGTGGGTTTTCCATTGTCTTACCAAAGCAACTGTTGTTCATCAGTTTAAAAAAGTCTTTCTCTGATGCATCAGCGGCTTTGGTTCTCAGTTCTGTGTTTTTCATGATGTAAGGTTTCATAAACTGTTCTTGATCAAATAAAATTATACGATGAACAGCCTTCAAAATCAATCCATGTCTAATGTAAAACTGTAACAGTCTGTAGTGACACACATACTTCTTTTTGTGAAACAGATTGGGCACCAGCTTTGGAGGTTCTCTTGGGTTTACTTTTAACCTCTCAGCCGCTAAAGGATAATCATTATGTAGATCATGAAGTGATAGTGGATAGTCTAAGTCAACTTCTAGTATCCATCCCTTTCGACTGTCTGGGCCTGCTTTTAATATTGTCAGCACAACACATTGTGAAAATGGTCCTGAATAGATCTTAAAGTTCCGAAGTGGAAGCGTCTGACACATTGCCCAACCATACAAATTGTTTGCATCTAGATACATGATGTAATTAGAAGGTTTCATAGGATCAAAGTCGTCCAAGTATTTGTTGTTGGCTTTGCAGTAATTGTGTGAAGCCATACTGATTCCTCCACGTAGTCCATTTTCAATCATCTGAAGTGTAGGTAGATCTGATAGCAAGTCAATCTTTACTCCTGTAAATCTAAGAAATGCATCCCAGCTCATGCCTGGTGCAGATATGTAATGTGAAGGATCTAGATTGTAGTGCTTCATACATGTTCTTCTGTAATTCTCAAATATATCTGCAAGTAAACAAACATCAGCCAACAAATATTGATCATGATAATCACCCATTGTATTACATCCTAATTTATTCCATGCAGTCTTAGCGTGTTCATAGTCTTCGTCACTTATACCTTTACCCTTCAGCCGTGAGAAGTAAGCATCCTTTGGTGGTAACTCATCTTCATCAAACCTCTCCCACGAATCCATGTATTCATATGGATAGACTCCCTTTCTAACTAAGTCACTGTCAAAGTACTTACATGTGATTGGGAAAGCAGTTAGTGATGAAGATAAAGACTCAAGTGTTCCCATCAGATGTTGAGCAGAATCGTAGAAGTGTAAACTATTCAGAGTAAAGGCCATGTACTTTTCTGAAGACTGCGCAATGCATCTTGCTTTGTATTCATCAGTTACTGCCTGCATGATCAGATGTGAATCATAACCGCGCAAGTTATGGAAGAAGATTGGAAGCTTCCAAGTCTTAGGATCAAACTTTAATTGTAGATTACATTTGCTGTGTGCTGCTCCTCGGAACTGCCCACTTACATGATCATGATCTCTTACTATTGGATTGTCTGGGTTTGGTGTTAGACTTTGTTCGCATATCCAACACTGTGTGGTAGAGTTAAACTGTTCTTGGTCTTCAGGTTTCATAACAATGTCTGAAAGATTCAGTTGTTTGGAGCAGTCATTTCGCACTTGGTTCATTTGCTGTAAGAAGTTCTTTGCTGCATTAGGTCCTCTGTACAATTGCGGTTTAGAATGTTTACCATCTGAACTAACAACAATAAATGCATATGAACAGACTTGATGATTACTTAGAGTTACTGTTTTAGGTAGGTCTTTTGGTAAAGGTCCTTCATATGGCACAATGATAGATTCAAAGTCAGCATAAACAACATAAGGACTTTTCTGTAGTTTGCATACATTCTTAAAATACACTTTGCTGTCTGGCGGTGGTGTTGTTAACTTCACGACCGCATCATCAACGCTCTTACAATGTTGCTTGTGTATAAGTGCTGCATGAATTGATGGAATACGCAAGAGACATCGCCTACAAAAGTCTTGTTTACTATTGTGATTGCTTGTGCTCGCCATCAGTCTACTCATTGTACGAATCAAAGTGTAATGATATTTTACACCATCAGTCATTAGTAACATGTCAACATGGTTAGTATCACAATCACCAATCGTTGGTGAGTTCTTTGATATTCTGACTGGTTTCAGTTCATCTTCCTCATCCCACGTGTAAACATTTACGGTGATGGGTTTGTTTTGCTGTTCAAATTTGTCAATGCTTGTAATGCTGACAGGAAATTCAATACCAGTAAAGTTTAGTTTATTTCTGTATGCATGATAGTTAGACACTCTTTCTGCATTTTTCTTTACACTGTACAGTCTTGCCAGAACACACCACATAAAACATTTGTCATCATCATTCTTTATGTTCAGCACAGCACGTTTTTTGACAAGAGCAGGAGGTAAAGGTATGTAACTTCTACCTCTGATGGGGGCAAATTTACTTAGCTTCAATTCTATTTTTATAATTTCACCTTCTGACCATCCGGATCCTTTCATCTTTGCATCCTCTGCAGCTTGCTCAAACCGTTTCATCATTTCATCTGCCCAGTTTCCATTCAATTCTGCCATAGAATTAAGTGCTAGTTGTCTGGTTGAAACATGAACTTCTAGCACCTCATCACTGACTGTTTTGTATTTTATCAAACTGACTATCTGCACTTTTACTGGAGGTTCAATCAACAAATTGTTTGGAATTTGTTCAATGGCGTCTTGCACACTGGACTGCACATTTTGAGGATCCGTTACTTGTAATTCAACGGTGTCAAATACTGTCGATAAAGATTCTAATACAGAGTCTTCCATCGCTGTGAGTTTGATTTTATAACTCAAAATAAAAATATAAATTAAAAAAATGAAGTTGCAATTCTTTCTCAGAGCTTCCATTTTTGTTAACACTATAAAATCTGAAATAAAAAATCATTTAACATTTGTACCACGTGGAACTAATTGTAATTCCTCTTTTACAAAGGCTCTTTGCGGTGCTGGTTCTCTCAAGTAATATATAGGTGGATTTGTCTCTACTACTCTCTTGATTTCATGAATGTCAATACTCCAGATTGGATCCGTTGCACGCTTCCTGCTGTCACCCTCAGCTTCACCGGGTGCATATAAATATCTGACTTTCTGATTGAAAGGTAGTAATGCCACTGGTGTTGTTGACTTTGGAGCAACAGGTATTGTTTTCTGTTTGATTGCATCAACTGGTCTTAACCCTGTAGCTTTAAATACCTCCAGATTCATTGCTCTAAGTACTGATGGTAATCTTTTGACCCATTCAGTGTTACGCAATTTACTTTCTGTGTCCAAAAATTCCTGATGGTACTGATATGAAAACAGTTTTTCTGCCAACTGTTTGTTAAAGCTCTCAACAATAGCCTGTGACCTGTGGTTTCCTGGAATACCTCTCTTCACTGTAACATGATGTTTTAACAGAAGCTGGTTGACAGCTCCTTTAAACTCCTTACCATCATCGCACTGAATCATTCTGGGATACTTTAGTGGTCCACGTCTGTAAATTTCTTGCAGGGCAACAGCTGTAGCTATAGCACTTTTCTCTGTCAACGGTTCAGCATCTTTGTATCTTGTTGCAACATCAACTACAGTCAGTGCATACTTATATTTCTTCCTTCTGACTGTGTCATGCGGTAAATACAGCAGGTCTATTTGATGAGTGTCATTCGGTTTAATGTTAACAAAGTGTGGTCGTGTAATTTTTCTTGGTGCAGGTAAATAGATCTGCCAAACTGCCTGCTTTGACAACCATTTCTTTGCTATATCTTGAGAAACACCTGCTGCGTCACTGAGCTTGTCAATAGCAGTTCTTCCTTTCCAGTATCCTTTTGGGGAATAATATATTTTAGATAACAAAGCATCACTCATGGTTTTTTAAATGACAGAATATTAAGATTTGACAGCACGCGCAATAAAGTAAACAACAGCCATACCAATAACAATGAAAACAATCTCGCCCACCTTCTGCTCTTCTGAAGGCTGATAAAAGTCACCCAGTTTTGGAGGAGCACTTGTCTTCATTTTCTTTCCAGTTACAAGATAGTATTCTTGAATGGCTGCATCAACATTGGCAAAGGTTTTGTTTGCATGTCCTTGCTGCCTGAGTTTATCATTCATAAAGTCTAACTGCGCAATTCGTTTCTTCTCGTATTCATCCTGTGCTTTCGCCAGTTGTTCCATGGCTTTGTTGTGCCTTTCCCTCTCTTCACCATTTTGCAGTTTAGAAAACAAATAGTTGCTGCCAGAAAATGCAAGCGCATTTACAATCGCACCTCCCACCATCATAACCAAGCTAGCCATTTTATTGTCTTACATGTTTATATTTTCTGGAATAATTCCTTGCTTCACCAAAAAGTCTTTTGTTGCAAAGGAAGCTGTCACAACACCAATTAGTTTAGCACCGTCTTCGAAGTCTAACTTTCCCAAGTCGGCTGGTTTCATTCTGAGGAGACTTTTACCCAGCATTGTGTAACCTACACTCAAGCCTCCAATCACTGCAGCGTGATAAACTAGATTAACTATTGTCTTTTCAGAACTCATTTTTATGTTATCAAAATTAAAATATTAAAATTATTCCATATGAAATGAATCCACTGCAGGTACTACTGTGGGCTTTTTTATTGTTTGTACTGCTTTGTTTGTTGGTTTTGGTGTTTCTGATTTTGGTTTTTCTGACACTTTATATTTGCCTTGCCAAAGTTTGTAAAGCAAGTATCCACCTCCTCCAACAACAGCTGCTACAGCTACTTTTCTGTATGATAGAAATGAAGATTTTAATTCTTGATCAGTTTGTGTGACCTTAGTCACTTCAGGAATGTTTGGTGTCTGCTCAACCTCAGACATAATGTTCTGCTTTGCCTTTTGATTTAACTTTTTTTGTCTGTTCCATTCGGCTAGTTTTTTTCCTGCTTCTACTCTACCAGGTTTCTTTGTCACTGTGTTCACTTCTGGTATTTTCGTCTGCTCCACTGTCTGCTTCAACTGATCTGTCATCTTTTTTATTCTGAAAATTAATGTGTTTGAAAGTAATTAATCCAGCAACAAATGGTACTAATAAAGCACCAAATCGATAATACAGGTCACAGGCAAGAGATTCGAGGGACTTGGAAACAACAGGGTCATGAGTTAGATCATGTGTTAAGTCTTCCTCCGAGTCGAGAGGTGTAAAATGTCCAAAAATCTTTGTGTACAAACCTATAACAGTCTGTCCAATACTTCTAACCATCTTAGAACCAAGCACTGATTCATACCGTCCATGATACTTTTCTATATCTTCTGAGGAAAGATGTTGTACTTCTTCCACAGTTAACTGCTGCCCAAGGTAGTGTTTTGTTTTTCCACAAACAGCAAGTGAATACAATCTTTCTTTTTTATCAGGTATAGTCCTACTGTCACAGATTTCAATATCTGTAGCAGTCTGCATCAGCAATTCATCACAGTTCATTTTATTTTGATGCAGAATAAAATAAAAATCTAGTAATTAAACTTGAGTAAGAACTTGGGTAGGAACTTAACAAGAACTTAGGTAGGAACTTGAGTAAGAACTTAGGTAGGAACTTAACAAGAACTTAACAAGAACTTGAAAAGAACTTAACAAGAACTTGAGTAAGAACTTGACAAGAACTTAGTAAGAACTTGACAAGAACTTGACAAGAACTTGAGTAAGAACTTGACAAGAACTTGAGTAAGAACTTGACAAGAACTTAGCAAGGATTTCTACAAACATACATACTGAACTGGTTGATCAGTTTTTAAAACCAGTTTCGAGTGCTTAGAAGATTTCAGATTATTCTTTATTCTTTCTCTCTCCTGTTTGTTTTCAATGACATCATTTTCTCGAAGACACTCTTCAAAACTGTCACGGTCCTTTGAATAGAACAATGTTATTGTTTTGAGTTGCTCTCTAAAGTCTTTCAGAACTGCATTGTATTTTTGTGTTAATATCCAAACTGATATTAATGCATGTCGTCCACTGAATGCAAGCTTTGCTAGTGCACTTTTCTTTCTAACAATGTCACGTTCTGCTGCACAGTCATCAATAATAAACAGTGTTGGTGTGTTCTGAAAAAGATCGAAATAATGCTCCAAGCAAACATTTAGACGATCAGAAGGATTTACAATAAATATATTTTGATCAGACCATATGAATTTTCTCTCCTTGTATGTTCTGTTATGCTTTATGGTTGGACAGAATATGACTATGTGTTCAAAGTGATTTATGTAAACAGTCTGTAATAAATCCAAAACATATCTTGTTTTGCCGCAACCTGTTGCCCCACAAATCAAAGAACAGTGTGGATCTTTTGGAAGAAAATCTAGATACTTCATTTTAACACGTTCAATAAACAATATCCTGTAATCTGCTTTCAGAGATGTTTAACTGCGCATCTGACACAACAAACACGTAGATCTTAACTGATTTACTACTACTCCCTACTTCCTTTTCAATTTGTATTGTGATTCCTTCTGATCCGTTTTCAATTCGCCTTCCACTTCCATGCAGTTTGTTGTCGTCAGTTGTTCTGAGATCCAGCCATAACGCATATTTATTTGTCAAGAAATCTTCTACGCCAACACCGTGTAAATGTAGATCTTTAGCCACAAGATCAGATGTTGGGTCTTTCAATCTTCCTCCAGTAAAGTACTTTCTTGCTTCATCATAGTGTTGGTATGGCAGCATGCCAGATGCAAATATTTGGTTTGGCTGCCCTTCAATTGTGCAATATACTCTATTGATTAGTGGATTGTAAAACTTTTCTATTTGCCTTTCATATGAATCTTTTGGTTCCTCAAACAACATAAGTATTCCCTTCATTGACCTAGCTGGTGTATTCAAGTTAATGTTCCAGATTGGATCAGCCTGGCTTTTTGAAAGTGTACTGTGATTCAACACTCTTTCATAATAGATAGGCAGCTTAGAACTGTACTGATTTTCTATAAGTCTAGCCAGTTCAGGATGGTTTACAACATCAAACTCTAAAGAAATTCCAGACACCTTATACTTTGCTTCCGGGTCTTGTGAAAGCATAACACGATCATAACTATTGAAAGTCAGGTCGTATGACAGCCTGTCACGCAATGCTCCTTGATAGAAGGGAGGATGTGAATTTATGAGTTCAAAGTCAAGTGGAATACAAAATTTGTTTCCAAAAGCAACATTGACAGCGTTATCTTTTTTGTTGTCAGCTTTATCTCCTGCTCCTATTCTAACTTTTATCCCATTGTCTGACTGAATCCCTTGAAACACTCTGTTTTTCTTTTCATTGTCAGTTAACCAATTATCTGCATAAACTAAAAATACATCTGCATTATTCAATGACATCACTTCCCGCCCTTCCAGTTTGACAGTAATCTTCCTCACAATTGCTCTTCCTACATTATAAGCCAAAGTCCTATTTTCATCTGAGCCAGATTCTAATTCTAATTTGAATGATAGTCTTACAGTGCCTGGTACAATAACATCGTTCTTACCTAGATTAGGAAACCTAACAGTAAGTATTTCATTCTGATCAATAGTAGAAGGATTATTTGTAACTATAACTGTTTGCCTTATTCCTTTTACCCCGAGAGGTTCTTTCAGCCTTCTGTAAGGATCAAGAACAGAACCGAACGATTGTGCCATCTTTTTTTATTTTCAAAATAAAAAATAAGTTACAAATGGCAGAAGGTGGATTTGAAGATTTATTTGAGCCAGCGGACGACATGAGCGAAGCAATCCCTTTGGTTCCCTACCATCATTCACTGCATTATGAGGTGGCACGACATGAACTTCTGGAAGGTAAAGTTAGAGATTTCTACAAAAGTTTAGGAGAAGAACCTGATGTTTTAGATCCAAACCAGTTCAAAATGGAAGCAAATCATTTATATACAACTAGCGATAAAGGAGAAAAAGTCCAACTTACATATAAATCTAATCCTGCTAAGTTTCTATCAAAAGTTTCACTAAAACAAAAACTTACTGCTAATCGACTTAGGCAATTAGATATTGTGCCTAGCACACGGTCATCACCTTCCCATGTTGTTTCCTTACTTCAAAAAGCAGAACTAGGACTACCAACTGCTACTCAAATAGAATCTGTTCCATTGCAAGATCTTAATAAACTTGCAGATGAGGCTGATCAACTTATACAAGAGATAGAGACTTCTTTTTCTGAGGAAACTTCACTGAAGACTCCACATGAACTATTACCTATGAGAGAAATAGAAGCCCTTAATCAATCACTACAAACCATCAGAGGTGAAATAGCAAATAATCTGTCAAAACTAGGTCAGCTGGATGAAGATATAAACAAAGAGAAACAAAAACTTGCTGATGCTGATGATTTGAACCTAGAACAAGAAGTAAAAAACAGAATTTCTAAGCGTTTAAAAGATTTGCAGGAGGAGAAAGCCATAAGGTTAGAAGTTCTAAGTAACAATAGAGAACAACTGAGAACACAGGTCAGCAGAATAAAAAATACAATTCAAAGAATCCTTTACGAAGACACAACTCTTGCTGAAAGAATTAGAACGCTTTTCAGAGAGCAGGGAATCACAATAGCTAGTATACTAACTGCGTTAGGATTTGCAATAAGCACATTAGTGTTAACACTCACAGGTGGCACTGTCACACCTCCACCTCCACCTCCACCTTCACCTCCATCTGATCCGGGATGGGTAAAGAAACAACTCAAACACATTGCAGAACTATTAAAGAAACTAGCAGCAAAAGCTTTGGGTGCACTTCCAGGAATCATTGGTTCAATTGTTAGCTGGCTGTTATCTTTTGCAGGTAAAGTTGTTGGTTTCATGGCTGAACATCTCTGGACTCTAATAGTTTTAATTGCAGGTGTTCTGCTAACGAGAATAAAGCAAAAGTAAGCCTACACCCACTCCACCAATTACTAGAGCAGTCTTCTGCGATTCATGATCATCACTAATACTAACAGCTTGATCATCACTAGTGACAGAATGATCTTCACCTGCAGCGTGATCTTCACTTGTCACGCTTTGTTTCTGTTCATTGTGATATGGCTGTAACATCGTTCTGATTTCTGAATTCAGTTCTTCACCCTTTCCAAGCGGCTGGGTGTCACTAGCAATAATGATTTCATTGTTATAATTTGTTATTGTTCCAATCTGCAGCTGGAGATCAGAAGGTAACATGTAAAGGCCGTTACCAACAGCAAAGTCAACTTTTGATCTTGCATAACGGAGAGAGTCTTGATACCTTTTGATGCTGGAAGGCAGATCAACTGCAGAGTTTATGACATCTTCTAAATTTGATAACAACTGTTTCTGTGCACCAAACCCTGTGCTTGTTCTCATTATGTTTGATCGTGTCTGTGCCTGCGAGCCTAGCAAGCACCACGCATATGTTCGGATAGATTCATTGATCCTTTCAACACCTGATCCAGTGAAACCTTTGCCGGTGTCTAATATAAAAGTAGTCCATGCATTGTGGTGCTGTTGTTCTATTGATCCTAACTGTACCTGCACATTTGAAGAAAAAGATGTATGACCTGGCCAGTAATCAAAATTATACCTCCTGTGGACACCCCATAAATATAGTGTTCCCATGCCATGGTTTTTGTCTTGCTTTTGCCTAAAGTCGGTCTTAAAATCTATATTGAATTCATTGCAGAGACGCTCATACACTTTCATGTTTATCCTATTGTTGAATGGGTTCCAGCTCTTTTCATGCGGCATTGGTGCCTGAAGTTCAGACAAGATTCTCCTGCACTGATAGTAAACGTGAAATGTGTACACACACTTTGTCAGTAAGTTTGAATTATTCATGTGGTCTGCATAGGACACTCCACATCCTGTGGTTGCACAGAATATTGCAAAGTTTAACTGATTCTGATAGAACTGAATTGGGTGAGAGTTCCACATCTTTGGAACACTATCATTTTTGATTGGGGGATTTAGGTAAGAATGGAATGGGTCAGGCACTTTAACGCGAATGGATTCTGTTTCTGTTACAGCAAAGTCCAACTCATGGAAAGAAATAGTCTTTGGATTGTAATATGGTCCAGTTTTGTATTTAACGTCTTTGTTGAATTTATACTGACTCATTTTTGTTGTTGAATAAAAAATGTTTATCACACTAACAAATGTGAAGACTAGTGTGCCAGTTAAACTTGCAACCCCTATCAACAATCAAAATGGAGGAATGAAAGTTGCACTGCATGAAATTATGTACAAGGTTACTTGGTATAATATCAGTAAAAAAAAAGGCTAACAACTGGGTTAGAATTAATGGTAAAACACATTCTGTAGAAGATGGTTACTATGACTTCTGCACTTTAGAGAAAGAATTGTTTGCTCCAGTAGGTATTACAGCGAGTTTAAATCATGCAAGTCTCATTGCTACTCTTACTATGCCCAAAACTAGAGAAGTAAACATTGAGTTTCCAACCAAACTCCTTGATATGCTTGGAATTACAAAAATATACAAGGGAACACGTCCCATTGACATGGATGTTAACAGTGTACTGTTTGTTCACATGAGAGAGCTTAACACATCCTATAATCTGTTTAATGATCAGCGTTCTGATCTGCTTAGGATTCTTCCACCGAGTGATGCCTCTTTTTGTAAAATGCACGTGCCAACATTTAAGACACTTCAGTTCAAGGACTTGGAGGAAGGGTGTCATGAATTCCTACACATTGATCTGAAAAATCAAAGTGGACAACCAGTTGATTGTTTGTTTAACATTACATTGGAAATAGTTCCATAAAATATTGAGTATTAAAATGTCGAGTGGACCTACAATAGCTTATCCTGTTGCATGTTCAACTATAGAGTTGAAAGATTTAGCAGACGCTATCGACTTTGAGAGCAATGCTGAAGTTGGTGCAGTGTATGCATTTGAGTTTACAGACACTGGTCATTACAAGAGAAAGGAAATCGACGATGAAAAGAAACCAAGATTCCTCAAACTAGGTCAAATCCGTGATGTTAATGTACCTGATCCAATTGTCGATGACACATACTACATGTGGAAACATCAGAATAAAAAATGGGTACTTAGTCCTGTTATAAAAAAGATTGACTGGGAAATGAAGTTTGAATTTGTGAGTCCATACACTCTTGTTGGAAAAGACGACACATTCCGTAAGTCAATCAATGCTAAACCACTAATTGTTAGCCTTGTTCCTGCGATTAACAGCAGGGGAGAAGTTGCAGTTAAACCTTTCCATAAGAACAACTATCTCATTCACAGAAAACAAAGTGTTGAAAAGGACGCTGACACCATTGTCGATTTTATACCCAAGCTTCCAATAGGGCAGAATGCAACTATGATATTTGATATAGTTGTCAGGAAAAGGGAAGAAACCACAAACACTGTTCTAATGAGAGGAATAAATCTCAACTGGAGACCATTAAATGTTGAAGAAGTCAGAGTATTTATTGCTGTTCAAAAGGATTCTAACACAATAAAAAAACAGACGTCAAACCAAAATGTTGTTGTTAACGCAGATATAAATAATTTAACAGAAATAAGAAGTATTAATCTTACTTATCTTGATTTGATTGCTTTCTACTATACAGATAAGGTGTTAAGCAATGAACAGCTTCAAAGCTTAGCAGAAACACTGGCCAGTGAGAATTAAGATAAATATTTTATATTTTGCATTAAAAAGATGACTAGCAGTGTGAAGCTTTATCCTAATATTGATGAAAGTGCAGCAGAAAGTCAACAATTCAGACTGGCACACATTAGTAATATACAAAAACAACTAGAAGATGAATTAGAAAAATATTCTCGCGCTAGACGTAAGTACTCAACAACTTACAACAGCCTTTCTAATGCCAGCACTGGTTCTACTATCCTTGCATCAGCTGCAGGTGTAACGGGAACAATTCTGTTAGCTACCGGAGTAGGGACTCCAGTTTCTCTAATCCTAGGTGGTGTCGCAGCAGCAGTTGGTGGTTTATCATTTATAGCATCAGCTATAATGAAAAAAATTGTGAAAAAGCTTGAAAAACACGAATCCATTTCCACTCTTGCATCATCAAAATTGTCTAGCCTAAAACTGTCTATCAGTAAAGCACTTGAAGATTCAAAAGTTTCTGACGAAGAATTCAAACAGATACAAACAGACTTTGATGACTACAAAAGTAAGAAAGCAAGTATTCAAACAAAAACACGAGCTGAATATAACAAGCCACTCGATATAGAAGATCTGAAAAAGCAGTTTTTAAAAAAGGGGATTCAAATAGGACGGGAAGAAAAAGTAAAAATAGAATCACTTGTAAAGAGTTAACTATTCGTTTAGACAGTCACATTGCATGTATCAGATATAATTCTAACAGTGAAAGAACATATGAAGTAAAGTTTGTAAATGAGAGAGCGTATTGAGCTTAAGAATGTTGTATAAGAGAAAGGGAGAATGTACGTTCTGGGTTACTGATTCCGACAGACCCGGCATTGGTTCAAAACAACCTTACTTTACTGTATTTTTTTTTTGTATGGATTTATGCAGTATTTTTCTGATTTTGTCGCATGTTTCATTTTAGTAAAAGTTTAGTCCAGAAGCCTATTTTGCGTTAATATTTAGGGTCTGTCGGAATCGGTGAGCCAGAACGTACATTCTCCCTTTCTCTCGTGAGTCATCACGCCGTTTGAGGTGCTGGCGGGCCAGGACGAACCGGATGAGGGACTCGTTCCTACCGATGGCTGTACGACTCTACAACCAGTCCCTGTGAATGTGACAGTATGCTAGATAGACCTGAGTGCTGTAAAATTTGACTGTGAGGACTATGGGTGATGTGAACTGTGATGTGAGGACTATGGGTGATGTGAACTGTGACTGCGGAAGGACAATGAGTGCTGTGAACTGTGACCTGGAGGACTATGGGTGATGTGTAGTAGGTGTGAGCGATAGTAGAGTACGTAGAGGACGTGTGATTGGCGGGAGGGGGGGGGGGGGTAAGAGTGAAATGTTGACGTCTGTTTACTTTGTATGATGGGGGGGGGGGGGGTTATGATGTAATGTAATGTATGATCATGTACTATGTGTTGATTGCGTATGTATGGGGGTTATGATGTAATGTATATGTATGATGATGTATTCTGTGTCGATTGTGAATGTATGGTGGGGTGGGGGGGGTATGATGTAATTTAATGTACGATGATATATTTGGTGTTTGATAGTGTATGATTGTTTGTTAGTTGTAGATTATAGTACGATGTTTGATGTTGTAATGTTTGTGCGTGTGTTATAATGCAATATGTTATGATGTAATGTGTGATGATGTATTCGGTGTTTGATAGTGGATGTATGCTTGTTAGTTGTAGATCTAGTACGATGTTTGAGGCTGTAATGTTTGTGCGGGTGTCATATGTAGCCGTACGAGGGTTCCAGTGTGTGAGTTGTGCATGGCCGGGCGCTAGAGTGCTGCATGAATGAGTAAGTGCATGTGGAGTTGTATGGCTGGGTGAATTGTGGGTTGCGTACGTCCGAGGGGCACATGTAGCCTGTGTGTCTGAAGTAGTGGGTATGTGTGCGTAAGGGTGTGTTGATATTGAACTTCAGTTGTTGCTTTATAAATGTCTATGTATCAGTGTATTATGTCTTGCCACACACATGCCAAATTTCCTTGTATTGATGAGGACAATAAAATTTCTTGTTGTTGTTGTTGTTGTTTTTACACGAGTGGAATTTTACGTGTATGACCGTTTTTCCCCCGCCATTAAGGCAGCCATACGCCGCTTTCGGAGGAGATTTTGTGTTCAAAACTAGACAGACAGATAGACAGACATACCGATAGAGGGATCGACAGACAGACAGACCGAATAAAAACAATCCAAAACTATAACAGTAAACGTTGGAGCACGCATAGCGCGCTGGCCTAAACATCCTATCGGCGTGGGTTCCTACCCGAGTCTCGGAGAGAAATTTATTTCTAAGAGTCAACTTTGTGCAGACTCTTCCAGGTGTCAGAGCAACCCGGTTTGCAGGTATTACGCACGATACAGATCCCAAGCTCAAAGCAAAAGTCTCAGAGGTTGGAAAACAAGAATGATCGCACAATTCTGTCGCTGCACGCTAACCGGCTAAGGAATATCAGCCCAAGTTTTCTTGAAGGACAATATCACACACACACACACACACACACACACACACACACACGCACACACACACACACACACACACACACATACACACACACACACACATACACACACACACACACACATACACACACACACACACACACACACACACACATACACACTATTTTTGGATTGCATTAAACAAAGGAGACTATTTTAAAATCTGGGCAATAATGGGACGTACGCGCTCTGAAGGCATGTGCAACTCGTAACATGTGCACCCCGTAACATGTACAACTCAGTCGTAACATGTGCACCTCGTAACACGTGCACATCATAACATGTGCAACTGGCAACACGTGCACATCGTAACATGGGCACCTCGTAACATGTGCACCTCGTAACATGTGCACCTCGTAACATGGGCACCTCGTAACACGTGCACCTCGTAACATGGGCACCTCGTAACACGTGCACCTCATATCATGGGCACCTCGTAACATGTACACCTCGTAACATGGGCACCTCGTAACATGTACACCTCATATCATGGGCACCTCGTAACATGTGCACCTCGTAACATGGGCACCTCGTAACACGTGCACTTCGTAACATGTGCACCTCGTAACACGTGCACCTCGTAACACGTGCACATCGTAACATGGGCACCTCGTAACACGTGCACCTCGTAACACGTGCACCTCGTAACATGTGCACCTCGTAACATGGGCACCTCGTAACATGGGCACCTCGTAACACGTGTACCTCGTAACACGGGCACCTCGTAACATGGGCACCTCGTAACACGTGCACCTCGTAACATGTGCACCTCGTAACACGTGCACCTCGTAACATGTGCACCTCGTAACATGGGCACCTCGTAACACGTGCACCTCGTAACATGGGCACCTCGTAACATGGGCACCTCGTAACATGTGCACCTCGTAACACGTGCACATCGTAACATGTGCACCTCGTAACACGTTCATTGGGGTAAGTTAGAGTTATGCGGAACCACCTCAAAGGGCGGATCACATGTTTTGGCATGAACAAGCTACTTTCATTCTAATCAGTGTCGCGGAGTTCTATGACGTTTTCACAACAACTTGTGACATTCTTACACCCAATGACGACGGCGACGAAGACTCCAGGTGCCTGTGAGACGTTGCAGCAATGTTGGTCCACCCTCTCTGCCGCGTGCTGCAGTTCCCTCCTGAGTCCTGGCAACACCGCGTATGATGCTGACCACACATTGAGACAGGACACACCACAAGACATTAGACAGTAAACAAGTCGGAAAGACAGGACACACCACAAGACATTAGACAGTAAACAAGTCGGAAAGACAGGACACACCACAAGACATTAGACAGTAAACAAGTCGGAAAGACAGGACACACCACAAGACATTAGACAGTAAACAAGTCGGAAAGACAGGACACACCACAAGACATTAGACAGTAAACAAGTCGGAAAGACAGGACACACCACAAGACATTAGACAGTAAACAAGTCGGAAAGACAGGACACACCACAAGACATTAGACAGTAAACAAGTCGGAAAGACAGGACACACCACAAGACATTAGACAGTAAACAAGTCGGAAAGACAGGACACACCACAAGACATTAGACAGTAAACAAGTCGGAAAGGCAAGAGACACGAAGACAAACTAATGAAAAAGATCGCACTCGTGCGCTAGCACGCACGCACGCACCGTGGCACGCACGTACGTACTTACGCACGCACACACACGTACGCACGCTCGCACACACGTACGCGCGCACTCACTGTGACGTATGCACGCACACACGTACGCACGCACGCTAACACACACACACACACACACACACACACACATACACACACACACACACACACACACACACACACACACGCACACACACGCACACACACACACACGTTAATGTTTGAAGACGACAACCAACACGCATATACTTAAAGGCACAATAAGCCTCCCGTAAAGCATCACAGATACGGTCAGGCTTTTACACACAGTACAAACACCCTTTCATTTAAACACTCACCGCTTGAGAACATCCTGGGTGCCCTCCGTGCAGAGCAAGCAAATTTCAAAGAATTTATTTTTGCGTGGTTTATCTTACCCCTGAGACATCGTGAACCCGTGTGATCCAGTTTCCCTTTTTCACAATATAGTCGACAGTTAGTAATTTGAATGCGACTCGATGTAAGCTTATCTACAATAGCACGTTATTATGTACCTCTGACTATGCACGGAACAAACGGCTGTGGTGAGCGTTCAAATGGAAGGGTGTTTGTACTGTGTGTAAAAGCCTGACAGTATCTGTGATGCTTTACGGGAGGCTTACTGTGTGTAAAAGCCTGACAGTATCTGTGATGCTTTACGGGAGGCTTACTGTGTGTAAAAGCCTGACAGTATCTGTGATGCTTTACGGGAGGCTTACTGTGCCTTTAATGTCCTCAGGCCAGCTGTCCTGTCTTTACCTCTGATCTGACAAAATAGGCAAGGTCGTACAATCACTCGCTGGAAGATCCAGACTGAAAACAAAAAACAACACAGTGAAACACACACCCACACTCCCCCCCCCCACATACACACACATACACACACACACACACACACACGAGCAAGCACGCACGCAGCAACGCACGCACGAACACACACACACACACACACACACACACACACACACACACACCGGATGTAGGAGGTCAGTGACAAGTGGGATGGTATCCTCATGGATTATAACATCTTTATGGATCAAACCACCGTGAGCAGGTTGGTGCCGCTGAGATGAACTCAATAATTATAGAAACTATCTATGCAAGAATAAAATGAGATATGTGTCATTCCATGATTATTGTTAATTGTTATTTCGTGCAGCAGATAATTAACTGTGTCATCTTTTCTTAAACTGACACGTCGTTAACGGCATACTGGTGATTACTGGTGATTGCTGGTGACTGCCCCGTTGTGTCTGGCTTGCTGGTTAAAGGTCCACTCCGCCTTGTGAAAACACTGCTCCCCCCCCCCCCCCCCCCCTCCACCGTCTCAGATCCCGTCAGGCTTTTACTTGGGATAAGACGATCCCTCCATTTGGTCACATACCATACATGAAAAGTCTGGGTGCTCTAGGGGCACAGTTTGTTTTCTTCTCAAGTATACATTTTACACTGGTGCCCTTCTCAACACTTGGACAGATATCCACAGTCAATACCCTGACGGCTGATAGCTTGGCTGAGTTACATTTATTTCTAAAAGTCAATTCATTTCTCAAAGTGGCTCATTTCAAAAGTGGCTTTTACAAATCTAACTCATTGAAAACATTCCGACTCACCACAGTAAGCCGCAATCAGAGTGTTGGTTATTGGTATGTGACCAAGTGGAGGGATGGTATGTGACCAAGTGGAGGGATGGTATGTGACCAAGTGGAGGGATGGTATGTGACCAAGTGGAGGGATGGTATGTGACCAAGTGGAGGGATGGTATGTGACCAAGTGGAGGGATGGTATGTGACCAAGTGGAGGGATGGTATGTGACCAAGTGGAGGGATGGTATGTGACCAAGTGGAGGGAGGGTATGTGACCAAGTGGAGGGATGGTATGTGACCAAGTGGAGGGATGGTATGTGACCAAGTGGAGGGATGGTATGTGACCAAGTGGAGGGATGGTATGTGACCAAGTGGAGGGATGGTATGTGACCAAGTGGAGGGATGGTATGTGACCAAGTGGAGGGATGGTATGTGACCAAGTGGAGGGATGGTATTTGACCAAGTGGAGGGATGGTATGTGACCAAGTGGAGGGATGGTATGTGACCAAGTGGAGGGATGGTATGTGACCAAGTGGAGGGATGGTATGTGACCAAGTGGAGGGATGGTATGTGACCAAGTGGAGGGATGGTATGTGACCAAGTGGAGGGATGGTATGTGACCAAGTGGAGGGATGGTATGTGACCAAGTGGAGGGATGGTATGTGACCAAGTGGAGGGATGGTATGTGACCAAGTGGAGGGATGGTATGTGACCAAGTTGAGGGATGGTATGTGACCAAGTGGAGGGATGGTATGTGACCAAGTGGAGGGATGGTATGTGACCAAGTGGAGGGATGGTATGTGACCAAGTGGAGGGATGGTATGTGACCAAGTGGAGGGATGGTATGTGACCAAGTGGAGGGATGGTATGTGACCAAGTGGAGGGATGGTATGTGACCAAGTGGAGGGATGGTATGTGACCAAGTGGAGGGATGGTATGTGACCAAGTGGAGGGATGGTATGTGACCAAGTGGAGGGATGGTATGTGACCAAGTTGAGGGATGGTATGTGACCAAGTGGAGGGATGGTATGTGACCAAGTGGAGGGATGGTATGTGACCAAGTGGAGGGATGGTATGTGACCAAGTGGAGGGATGGTATGTGACCAAGTGGAGGGATGGTATGTGACCAAGTTGAGGGATGGTATGTGACCAAGTGGAGGGATGGTATGTGACCAAGTGGAGGGATGGTATGTGACCAAGTGGAGGGATGGTATGTGACCAAGTGGAGGGATGGTATGTGACCAAGTGGAGGGATGGCATGTGACCAAGTGGAGGGATGGTATGTGACCAAGTGGAGGGATGGTATGTGACCAAGTGGAGGGATGGTATGTGACCAAGTGGAGGGATGGTATGTGACCAAGTGGAGGGATGGTATGTGACCAAGTGGAGGGATGGTATGTGACCAAGTGGAGGGATGGTATGTGACCAAGGGGGGGGATGGTATGTGACCAAGTGGAGGGATGGTAGGTGACCAAGTGGAGGGATGGTAGGTGACCAAGTGGAGGGATGGTAGGTGACCAAGTGGAGGGATGGTATGTGACCAAGTGGAGGGATGGTATGTGACCAAGTGGAGGGATGGTATGTGACCAAGTGGAGGGATGTTCGTATCCAATGTAAAAGCCTGGCCAGGTCAGAGACGGCGAGTCGGACTGTCTTCAGTACTGACTGTTCAAAGCCGGGCTGCGTTCTTCTGTTGTTTCGTGTTCTGATGATTTGGTTGAGTATAGCTTGTGTCTTTTAAACATTTTTTTTTATTAAGTTTGGAACGACCATTTAAAATAGTGCGTTTCTTCTGTTATTGTATGTTGTGATTTGTTTTGACCGGTGAACAATGCTCATTTTGTCGAGGCGGAGTGGTCTTTACAGTATACCTTGATGTAGCCATTGCCTGTGACGGACACAGTTATGAGGCGGAGTGGTCTTTACAGTATACCTTGATGTAGCCATTGCCTGTGACGGACACAGTTATGAGGCGGAGTGGTCTTTACAGTATACCTTGATGTAGCCATTGCCTGTGACTGACAGTTATGATAGCAAAGGAAGAAATAGCTGACTTACACCGCACTACCACAGCTTCCTGCTGTCGGTGAAAGGGAGCTGGTCTCTGTGTCGCAACGTACGGTACCAGCTGCAGGTCAAAATGAACGAATCCATTGTTGAATTAATTTCAATTTTAAGCAATCACATCATGATATGTTGAACGTATCTTCATGTAAGAGTATTTTCCCTACACCAATGCACAGACACAGACACAGACACACACACACAGACACACACAATCACACACACACACACACACTGTGACACGCGCGCGCACGCAGACACACACTGACACATACACACACACTGACACACATACACACACACTCACACATACACAGCTGTTATCGATCAAACCTTCTTCTCAAGTTTCTTCTACGTTCCCGGATCGATCAAACCAAGATGGAGGGGAGATCCGTGAAGACGATTATATTGATCTCGCAAGAAGAAGAAGAGAAACGACAACAACAACAACAACAACAACAACAACAACAGCAACAACAATCTGACCTGTCCTTCATTTCGTTCCCTATCCCTGCGCTCTCTCCTCCTCTGTCGTTTATTCTTGCTTTCAGGCATTTTGCTGAACATTCCCTGTTTACACCTTCCTGCAACGTACACTGACACCCTGACACACCTTGACACTCCAACTGTGGACACTGACACCCTGACACACCTTGACACTCCAACTGTGGACACTGACACCCTGACACACCTTGACACTCCACCTGTGGACACTGACACCCTGACACACCTTGACACTCCAACTGTGGACACTGACACCCTGACACACCTTGACACTCCAACTGTGAACACTGACACCCTGACACACCTTGACACTCCAACTGTGGACACTGACACCCTGACACACCTTGACACTCCAACTGTGGACACTGACACCCTGACACACCTTGACACTCCAACTGTGGACACTGACACTCTGACACACCTTGACACTCCAACTGTGGACACTGACACTCTGACACACCTTGACACTCCAACTGTGGACACTGACACCCTGACACACCTTGACACTCCAACTGTGGACACTGACACCCTGACACACCTTGACACTCCAACTGTGGACACTGACACTCGGCGTTACAACACTGACACCCTTACACACCTTGACACTCCAACTGTGGACACTGACACCTT
>NC_090254.1:47750220-47757720 GCF_037325665.1 Littorina saxatilis
TCACCACACAACAAAGACACCAGCTTACAGCTTTGTAGATCTGCCTTCATTGGTATTAAATGAACTGTCATTGAACAAATTAATGGTATTTAGTGAGATTTGTGAGACGGAAGTCGATAAACCCTATGCGTTTATGCTATACAGTTGTGGTGTTGGCTCCTACAAAAAGATATTGATGATTTTAAGTAAAACTTTTGTGTTTCATTTTAATAAATGCCAAGGTTGGTTGTAGGCCATTTTAAAAATAAAAAGACCCTTTTGTTACACCAAAATGGCAATTGTTCAAAAGAACCAACATATTCCCTCACCTGCAATACGGAACGTCAACCATCGTTACTCCAGTATATGTAACAAATATAATCATCATGACAATGCAACCTACTAGGGAATGCCAAACCAAAATTCATTAGGTTTATGTGCAGTTTATATGCATGTATAAAGGATATATAACTGAGACAGACTCCATTAGAATTGAATTTGAAGACCTTCAACATGAGCAGGCCATCAGCTGTCTACAAACCCAAGAAACAGCCCGCTACAGCACCTGCTCCCAAAACATAGAGATCCCCCTGAACGAGACTGTTCCGGTCAAAAAGACAGGTTGGTCGCTTTCCAGACGATGGGCGGTGTGGAGGGACCGGGAGGGGACATTAATGGAACGCCAATGGACTTTTTGTGTAACCCTACTCATTATTCTCACATGTATTCGAATGCCGTTGCTAGCTTTCTGATTTCAGTTGTATCGATGGCCTTATTTGGGGTTGCTTTTGTGCTCTGATTTGACGGCTTTTTTGAGGTCCTGGGTGCAGTGAAACTTGTTGGCAAAAGGTCTGATTTTCAAAGAGGGTATAACCAGAAATCACAAGGGATGGTATCGGGTCTGAAGAATGGGTGAGGCAAAACGTGGATTATGTTGGTCTTTTAGGAATGGAGTTACGGCCCTTCTTTTGTGTCAGAACAACCCGGTGTGCAAACATGTGCACGATGCCGATCCCTCTATCTGTCTGTCTGTCTGTCTGTCTGTCTGTCTGTCTGTCTGTCTGTCTGTCTGTCTGTCTGTCTGTCTGTCTGTCTGTCTGTCTGTCTGTCTGTCTGTCTGTCTGTCTGTCTATCTGTCTGTCTAGTTTTGAACACAAACTCGATTCGACCATATTTAGTCAATCTGTTTGCCTGTTTGTCAAGATTTGAGAAAACAATATTGATTTTCCACGTTTATCTGCCTGCCTGCCTGCCTGCCTGCCTGCCTGCCTGTCTGTCTGTCTGTCTGTCTGTCTGTCTGTCTGCCTGCCTGTCTGTCTGTCTGTCTGTCTGTCTACTTTAAAACCAAAATTGATTCGGAGCACGAATGGAGTTGGTAGAGCGCTGGCCCAAACACATATCAACTTGTTGCGGACTTTGTGTGTCTGTGTGTCTGTGTGTCTGTGTGTCTACCCGTCTGTCAGTCAGTCTGTCTATGTGTCTGTGTGTCTGTGTGTCTGTGTGTCTGTCTGTCTATGTGTCTGTGTGTCTGTGTGTCTGGGTGTCTGTGTGTCTGGGTGTCTGGGTGTCTGTGTGTCTGTGTGTCTGTGTGTCTATGTGTCTGTGTGTCTATGTGTATGTGTGTCTATGTGTCTGTGTGTCTATGTGTCTGTGTGTCTATGTGTCTGTGTGTCTGTGTGTCTATGTGTCTATGTGTCTGTGTGTCTATGTGTCTGTGTGTCTATGTGTCTGTGTGTCTGTGTGTCTGTGTGTCTATGTGTCTGTGTGTCTATGTGTCTGTGTGTCTGTGTGTCTATGTGTCTGTATGTCTATGTGTCTGTGTGTCTATGTGTCTGTGTGTCTGTCAGTGAGTGTGTCTGTGTGTCTGTGTATACTTATTTTAACTTTACCTATGCTATACGACGAGACATGACGAGACCGAATAATTAAAATGCGCGTGTCAGCTTCACTATTACGGTGAGGCCAAACGAGTATACAACTCTCCTGTGTTCACTTTCAAGTGAATAACTATCGTTCTGATATCATTTTAAAGTGAAGCTAAAGAAACCTGGTATCGGCACTGCTGTGCATCTCCTATGATCTCAATGGTATCAAGGCACGGGTCATAGAGATCAATTTAGATCTAGATCTATTTCCGGTTGTTATTTTCCTTCCACCATTCCTCGATGGAAAAGAGTTCGTGTTGTTTTTGTTTTAATTTTTGTCTTTGTCGTTGATCATTGTATACACAAATTACACAAACGTCATCTTGTGAGGGACCAAAAAATATTGAAACTCTCGGATGATTTTTGTGTGTGGTATCAACCTCGACCTACGGTCTCGGTTGATACCACAAAAAAATCATCCTCGAGTTTCAATATTTTTCGGTCCCTCACTCGATGACGTTGTGTAATCTCTATTTCTCAAGGCAGCAGTCACGCGATCTGCACGCACCGCTGAACATCGTCTAGTTTGTGTTCTGGTGTGCAGTAGACCCGACGAGCTGGGTTGAAATGTTGCTCCCTGAGTCACACATGGACGATTCCCATTCAATTTGCTAACAAGAGAGAGAGAGAGAGAGAGAGAGAGAGAGAGAGAGAGAGAGAGAGAGAGAGAGAGAGAGAGAGAGAGAGAGAGAGAGAGAGAGACAGACAGACAGACAGACAGACAGACAGAGACAGAGAGAGAGAGAGAGACAGACAGACAGATAGACAGAGAGAGAGAGAGAGAGAGAGAGAGAGAGAGAGAGAGAGAGAGAGAGAGTCAGACAGACAGACATAAGACAGACAGACAGACAGACTGATACAGTGAGAGGCAGAAAGAGAGAGAGAGAGAGAGAGAGAGAGAGAGAGAGAGAGAGAGAGAGAGAGAGAGAGAGAGAGAGAGAGACTCAGACTCAGACTCAGAACTTTATACAAAAGGATAAAGGTTTTAGGCAAAGCCTATTCTTCCAACCTGTCCTTTATACAACACATAACGACAGACGCACATTACAAATATAAATTCAATCATATAAAATACAGAAATACATTGTACAGAATGCAACACAATGTGCATTTAAGGAATTACATAAGGAGAACTCAAAAAATTACAAAATTACATTGACATAGTTATACCTTTCATTTGGGAATAAGTTGCTCCGATCAGCTACACATCCGTTAACATTAGTACAAAGAGAGAGAGAGAGAGAGAGAGAGAGAGAGAGAGAGAGAGAGAGAGAGAGAGAGAGAGAGAGAGAGAGAGAGAGAGAGAGAGAGAGAGAGAGAGAGAGAGAGAGAGAGAGAGAGAGAGAGAGAGAGAGAGAGAGAGAGAGAGAGAGAGAGAGAGAGAGAGAGAGAGAGAGAGAGAGAGAGAAAGATAGTGAGAGAGAGAGAGCTTCTGGTGACCTTGCGCTATAAGGAGCGAGGAATTATGCAACGACTCTCAGGGCTTTCAGAGACAATCTCAAATTGTGCAGAGTCGGTATGTCGCTAGTACCCCCCTCCCTCTCCGACCCACCCAGCCTCACAACCAACCAGAATCGCTCTTAAACGCACCCACCACCCCCACCACCCCCACCCCACAGCCCTGCGCGACTTCAGCCAATCCCACGACGTTGAGCCCGACCTGTCTTAGCTGTGTGTCATCTGATCCGCATCCTGGTTGGAGGTGACCCGGATTTAC
Organism: Littorina saxatilis; assembly: GCF_037325665.1. Classification (NCBI taxonomy): domain Eukaryota; kingdom Metazoa; phylum Mollusca; class Gastropoda; order Littorinimorpha; family Littorinidae; genus Littorina; species Littorina saxatilis. The sequence goes on from NC_090254.1 coordinate 47,753,842, forward strand.
CTGCTAGTTATACAGAAAGATGTCTCGTGATCTGGTAAAGGGCCGGGACCGTTGTGGGTATGGTGGCACGCTGGAACCAAAAGCAAAGGTCATTGTGAAACAACTGAAATCAGAAAGCGAGCAACGGCATACGAATCCATGTGAGAATGATGAGTAGGGTTACACAACACGTCCATTGGCGTTCCATTAAGGTCCCCTCCCGATCCCTCCCATTCCCGTGCCGTTCCTTGGTCGATACGGGAACGGGACCTAGAACGGATGTGTGGAATGGGGGTACGAGGTATGATCCAAACAAAATGATCCAATGTGATTTTCACAGAGACTGTTTGCCGTATCTGGCCTAAAATACAGCAATCATTAGAACTACTCTCCTCTTATATCGATGCAAAGTCGCACGTGTCTAAGCCAACGAGAAGAGGCCTTGTGATGGCCTTATTTGGGGTTGCTTTTGTGCTCTGATTTGACGGCTTTTTGGAGGTCCTGGGTGCAGTGAAACTTGTTGGCAAAAGGTCTGATTTTCAAAGAGGGTATAACTAAAAATCACAAGGTATGTTATCGGGTTTGAAGAATGGGTGAGGCAAAACGTGGATTATTTTGGTCTTTTAGGAATGGATTTACGGCCCTTCTTTTGTGGAGACTGACATTTCCATGACGGAGAAAGGCAGTCTGGGTTTCGCAGTTTGGTCGCTGACTCCTAAACTCGTCAGTAAGTTTGGGTAAAAAGGTTTCTGCATAGTACGTGACAATTAGTGCTGTTAGTAGACAGAATATCGACAGCAACGGGACCTTTATGGTTGACAAATACAGCGAATAGCCCTGTTTCTGCTTTGAAAACCTTGCTTACAAATGAGGTGCATCTCGTCATTTTGGTCTAGACACGCTTTGTTTCTGTGTTCTCTGGCACTAAAGTAGAAGGAAACCAAAGTCTCATAATCAGTGACTACAGTAACAACAAATTTGGATCCAGTGGGTTTACAACGGTTGAGCAGCTCGCGTGCAAGAGGACCCTGGTGCTCCTTCCGTTCCTCTGTCAGCTAATGAGGCACCCATTTTGCGGCCAGCTTTTGAAGCGGAAGATCATTGAGTAGAATTCTATGGAATGTTCCATATGGAAGTTTAAGTTTTGCACTTTATACCAGCATGTACACTTTTTAATCTCAGTTCTTAAATGTTGACACATCCGCTACATTATTCTCGTTTGAAATGCTCTTCGGAAGTTTATTAGGCTTGTCAGAGTGATTACCCTTTTCCCCAATTTCGATTTCCCTTTTCTTTTGTCAGATTGGAGAATATGGTGCAGCTTTGATTCATGTAAGGAGGTTCGGGGGCTTCGCACCTTCAACTAATATACTCTACCACAATTGGACCCCCCCCCCCCCTCACCCTGCTTGGGGCCGGCCCTGATTGCGCTGTCCTTCCAACAACTACAACACATGGTGAAATAATGTGTTCGTAGCCAAGACTGTCCTTTTAACAACTACAACACATGGTGAAATAATGTGTTCGTAGCCAAGATTGTCCTTTTAACAACTACAACACATGGTGAAATAATGTGTTCGTAGCCAAGATTGTCCTTTCAACAACTACAACACATGGTAAAATAATGTGTTCGTAGCCAAGATTGTCCTTTTAACAACTACAACACATGGTGAAATAATGTGTTCGTAGCCAAGATTGTTCTTTCAACAACTACAACACATGGTGAAATAATATGTTCGTAGCCAAGATTGTTCTTTTAACAACTACAACACATGGTGAAACAATGTGTTCGTAGCCAAGATTGTCCTTTCAACAACTACAACACATGGTGAAATAATGTGTTCGTAGCCAAGATTGTCCTTTCAACAACTACAACACATGGTGAAATAATGTGTTCGTAGCCAAGGGTGTCCTTTGCGATAGAAGTTCGGTTACGCTTTACTTTCAAACCACTTTGCTAGTAGCCCTTGGAATTTCGAAAGATATGTTACCTTGTGTTGCTTAAAAGATATAATATGTTAGCAAGGGGAACGTCTTTATAGTGAACAGACAGACGGACAAGTAGGTTAGATAAAATAAATCCAAAATCAAAGAGACAGCCAACGTTCCAAAATTCAGAATGAAAAAACCAAGAAAGGTAGGTTGTTGGAACGTTTGTTATTCTGGACATTATTATTACTTGTTATTGCTTGTTATTGTATTGTGTTGTCAATAACAAACGTTCCAACAACCTCCTTTCTTGTTTGATTCTGAATTTTGGAACGTTGGCTGTCTCTTTGATTTTGGATTTATTTTTGTTCAAGCAGGTTAGAGACAAACAAACTTAGCTGAGTGTGCATTCTATATCTGGCAAGATGGGCAGAAGTAAGTCGTGAACGTGCACTTGGTTCATTCTTCTCTTTCATTGTTGTATTTGTCTGTCTGTCTGTCTGTCTGTCTGTCTGTCTGTCTGTCTGTCTGTCTGTCTGTTTGTCTGTTTGTCTGTCTGTCTGTCTGTCTGTCCACTACAAAGACCATTTGGTGGATGTAGGCCTAGTGGTGAGTGTCTTGTTTTCTCAAAAATTAAACGTTCCATTAAATTACATTTCTTGTTGGGTTTTTTATTCTGTATTTTGGAATATGATAGTCTGTCCTTTGCTGAACTTTGCTGGCTTAACAAAGCAGTTGTCATTTTGACTAAACATCGTTTTGTTTTCTTATGAACTCTCCCCCCCCCCCCCCCCCCGCCCCTAAAAAAAGGGAAGAAAACTTTGTGTGGAAGACGTGTGGGGGCGACAGACACATTTGAAAGTTATGTCACTCCTTGTAAAGCTCGTTGGGTCGTTGCCAAGTAACCCGTCATGCTTCTCCTAACCCGTCATGCTTCTCCTAACCCTTCACCACCAAACGCTTTTCGCTTTATTTATTTGACATCCTGCACTGATTTCGTTTCGTTCTGTTCAGCTTACCTGCCAAGCAGTATTCCTGAGAAAAGAGGACAGGACAAGAAGTGTTGACACTATTGTTCTATTGACGTCACCCTGCCAGTCTATTCCTTGCCACAGTCAGTTTAGTTTCAGCAGTCGGGAAAGCGCTTTTTGTCTTCATCGTGTGTATACCTGTCTCGGTGACGTAGAATTCTCTTGTCACCTGTGTTGTAACTGTACTCCTCTCTTCACCCACCTCCCTCCCTCCATCCACCCTGAGTGCTCTACTTTAAGTACATGCGTCCCAAAATGATTATATGTCTCATTGGACCGTGGTGCTGTATACTGCTCAGCGGTGAGAAGGGCAATAGATACTGCGTGGATTGCTCTGTGATACTTTTCATTATTTGAAAAAGTGAGGTACCCTTTCCTGAACCCATTTGTGTGTGGTATATTCTGGGTCTGAATGCTTATTAATAATTCTCTTTATTTATATAGCGCCTTATCCGAAGTTCAAAGCGCTTTATTTATTTGACATCCTGCATGCACTTAGAAAAGGCGCCAAGATTAATATTTCAGTCGTAAAACAAAAATAAAATGTTGTGGCCAACGTGTGTAATGAATTCGTCAAGGTTTCACAAACAACCCGAAATGACGACAGTATCTTTCTTTCTTTCTTTATTTGGTGTTTAACGTCGTTTTCAACCACGAAGGTTATATCGCGACGAACAGTATCTTTTACCCAGTTTGTTTTTCTTGGAATGTCATCAGATTGTGCAGTTCTGGAGGTTTTCTTGGAATGTCATCACCTTGTGCAGTTCTGGAGGTTTTCTTGGAATGTCATCACCTTGTGCAGTTCTGGAGGGTGTAAGAATGTCACAAGTTGTTGTGAAAACGTCATAGAACTCCGCGACACTGATTAGAATGAAAGTAGCTTGTTCATGCCGACGCATGTGATCCTTTGAGGTGGTTCCGCATAACTCTAACTTACCCA
>NC_090254.1:47762720-47774220 GCF_037325665.1 Littorina saxatilis
TGTCAGGCAGTCTGTCAGTCTGTCTTTGTGTATGTCAGTCAGTCTGTCTGTGTGTCTGTCAGGCAGTCTGTATGTGTGTCTTTGTGTCTGTCAGTCAGTCTGTCTGTGTGTCTGTCAGGCAGTCTGTCTGTGTGTCTGTCAGTCTGTCTGTGTGTCTGTCTCTACTTCCTTTCACTGTACCTACACTATAAGACGAGACATTTCATGACTAGATCGTATTATAAAAATGCGCGCATCTGCAGTACTATCAGGGTGATCCCACGATCACATTTCACCCAACGATCGTCAAGTGAACAGCAGGCGATCTGCACGCACCGCTGAGCATCGTTTAGTTTGTGTTCTGGTGTGCAGTAGGCCCGACGAACTGGGTTGAAATGTTGCTCGCTGAGTCACGCATGCACGATTCATATTCAGTATGCTAACAAGAGAAAGAGAGAGAGAGAGAGAGAGAGAGAGAGAGAGAGGAGAGAGAAAGAGAGAAAGAGAGAGAGAGACTGAGAGAGAGAGACTGAGAGAGAGAGAGAGAGAGGGAGAGAGAGAGAGAGAGAGAGAGAGAGAGAGAGAGAGAGAGAGATTCAGATTCAGATTCAGATTCAAAACTTTAATACAAAGGGATAAAGGTTTTAGGCAATGCCTAATCTTCCAACCTGTCCCTTTTAGACATACATGACATTATACATTACAATTATATATTTATATAACATGTATTGAACAGCCAAACGAATAACTAATTAACTAAGAATTTGTAATTAGGTTAAAAGTAACAAAACACTAGTTATAATAACGTGGTTCATTGATTAATAAAATGATGATTAAGATGTTATGCAGTAACAGTTATGATTTTAAAGCGTAGGGAGAGAATTATTTTTGACAAAGATATTTTCGAACATTTTTTTTAAAAGATGAAAGGGTTTGACATGTTTTACAGTACATTGGAAGTATATTCCACACAAGCGATCCCCAGTAGGATAAACTAGATTTATACAAATCAATGCGTGGGAGCGGTAGCGTATAATTCAAAAGCCTCGCTCTACCAGGAGGACGCTCAAACAGGTCTTGGATGTATGAAGGTGTTTCATGGTTGTACATTTTAAACATGAAAACACTAGCATTTAAAAAGAACTGCTGATGTAGCGGAAGAATGTTCAGTTGAGTGTATTTTTCTTGAGTAGTCATATTGGGATCTCGGTTTAATAACTTTACACCTCTCTTGTGAAGTGTGTTTATTTTCTTTATATGAACATCACTGGCATTGCACCAGACAGTAGATGCATAGCAAATGTGAGAGAGACAGTGTGCGTGGAAAAACATTTTGAGGGCATCCACAGAAACAACGCACCAGAGCTTGTTAAGTAAGAAAAGGTTCCTAGAAACTCGTTTATAAACTGTATCAATGTGAGAGCGCAAGTTAAGTTCATCATCAATTACAACTCCAAGCACACGGTGTTGATGGACTTGAGCAATGCTAACTGTACCATGCATAAGATCAAGGCTCAGAGGCTGTCGCTGGTGTTTTTGTCTTGTGGTTATTAACATGCTTTTTGTTTTCTTAGGATGCAGTGCCATTCTGTTACAATTACACCAATCATTAATATTTGCTATACTTTCTTGGAGTACTTTTCTTATGAGATTTATATCTGTATTACTGCTGTGAAGTGTTGAGTCATCCGCAAAAAGATCAAGTACAGCATTTTCTTGTTTGAGGTGTAATGGTAAATCATTAATGTATAGTCCAAACAGTAAGGGACCAAGGATAGAACCTTGTGGGACTCCACATTTTACAGTGCCTTGTGATGAATATGAACCGTTTAGGTAGACTGCTTGTTTCCTATCTGACAGATATGATGTAAAAAAGGACACAGATGAGCTATTTTGCAGGTAAATAAGTAATTTGTCTAACAAAATAGCGTGATCAACTAAGTCAAATGCTTTCCTGAGATCAAGGAATACCGCTCCAACCATTTCACGATTGTTTATTGCTTTTAGCCAGGTATCACAGAGCCGGGTAAGGGCAGTATGACATGAATGTTTAGGACGAAAACCTGATTGATAAGGATGAAAAATATTGTTTTCTTCAACATATTTAAGGAGATGGGTGTGTATATGCTTTTCCAGGGGTTTAGACAGTATAGAGAGAATAGATATCGGTCTGTAGTTGTCAAGGCTATCGGTGTCTTTTGACTTTGGTACTGGAATAACTTTAGCCGTTTTAAACACTGATGGGAAGACATTCTTCCTGATAGAGAGATTGTATACATGGGTTAAACTATTTACAATATAAGGAAGTGACATTTTTACAATTTGTGAATTAAGATTGTTTGTGTCCATTGTTTTTTTGTTATTTAGTTTAGAAATTAGTGCACCAACTTCAACGACTGTGATTACAGGTATATCAAACGAGTCAGATGGCAAAAGTTTCTCATTACAAAATTGACTGAGTACTTCAGGCACCTTATAGCCAATCTGATCAGAACTGGCTGAGGAATCAAGAACATTGTCGGTCATAGATAGAAAGTAACTATTACAATCATCAGCAGTTATATTAGGATTAATACAGGATGGGGCTTTGCGTGATTTACTAGTCAGTTCATTCATTGCACGCCAAATTTGACATATGTCATTTTTATCTATTATAAGATTTTGAAAATATTTCTTTTTTGCAAGTTTCACCAATTCAGAAATTTTGTTTCGCATTTTTTTGTAAAGTTCAAACTGTTTAATTTTTTTTAGAAAATCTCGAACTAACATAGCATCTTTAATTTCACCTGTCATCCAGTTCGGTACAGTCGAAAATTTAACTCTTTTCCTGCGGATTGGAGCATGTCTGTCAACAACAGATAATAATGTTCTGACAAATAACAATGCAGCTTCTTCAGGATCAAAACAATTTGACACCAATTGGAAATTTGCCAAACTTAAGTCAAGTAAAAACGCAGACTTGTCAAATTTTTTAAAACATCTATACGTGATATAGGTATGACCTTTTGACATTACCTTTGGTCGTTTACACGACCAAGTGCACGTGATCGGTTTATGGTCACTCATGCAAATATTAGATGTTGAAGCATTTAGAACCATGCTATCATTGTTCGTGTATATATGATCCAGAAGAGTTGAAGACATGCTAGTTACTCTTGTGGGCTCTTTTATAAGTTGAGTAATACCTAGCGATTCAGTTTTGTCAAGCCATTGAGACTGGTTTACTAACATGTTAATATTAAAGTCTCCCAATAATAGCATATTACAATTGCACACGTTGACTTTGTCCATCATATCTATAAAGTCATCAAACCATTCATCCGTGCAGGCGGGATTTCTGTATAAGAATCCAACTAGAATAGGAGATGAATTGTTTGGCCTTACTTCTAGCCAAATACACTCTACACTCTGTGGTTCAAGGTCATGCCGGCGTTTTACAACATGAAAACAATCGTTGTGCACATACACACCGATTCCCGTGTGATTTGGATGAGCAGCATCACGTCTTATAAAAGAATAATTCTGAATCTCAACAGAATCATCATTATGCTTTAGGTTTGACAGTCTTGTCTCTGTTAACCCAAGTAGATGAAGCGATGGTGACGTATTGAGAAGTAAACTGACATCATGCAGTTTGTTCCCCAAGTGATATACGTTCACGTGTCCAATGTTTAATCCACTTTTTGAACGCATATTTATACAGAATGAACACAATTAACTTACAAGGTTATTTGAAAAGAGGCAGCTGACTCAGACTCAGGACTTCGGTTTAAACGAAACCGTTTATATCCTAACACAATAACTGATATTGCAAAAAGCGACACAGATGCACACCGCTGGGTTTAAATGGAAGATAGTGCTCTAGATAGTAGATCAAACATTAACTTTTTGTCGAGGGCACTCAGAGCCTCTGATCTCATGCTCTGTTGATGCAGAGACATATGTTCAGGTCTATACAATTCTGGCAGCTGTTGACGTGGCATATTAGGGAAATGGAAGAGAGGAGGTTTTTGTTCCTGTGAGTGCCATCCGAGGTGCTGATCCAGGTTTCTTGCACTGATCCGAGGGTGGGGCTCAGCAAATACATGTACACCCGGTTGTTGGCTGACTCCCGGAGCAGTTGACAATGCCATTAAAGGTTGAGGAACTTGACCTGGAGGTTGTTGGTGTTGTGGCGGGCCTGAAGTTTTGGGTCCGTAGTGACGTCCAACGAATGATGCAGTCGCTTGCCTTTGAGGACGTGGTTGGGTCTTATCACACCATGATGATATATCATCGTTTCCTCGTTTTTCTGATCGTCCAACATCATTATGATATTGTCTTGATGTTGTTGAATGTTTGTTTTCAGGGATGTTGCCAGAGAAACTACGCTTGATGTTGATAGCTAAGGCACTTGTCCCTCTGTTGTTGGGGTGTAGAGCATCCCTCATCCATCTTGTTTTGATGTCCCCTCGTATGGTGAAAAAGCTGACGTCATTGTTGACAAGATCAATGTGCTGTTGATGACAGAGCTGCATTAAGTTGTCGTTTGATTCATTTATACATGCTGTGATATGTTCATGTTGATCTCGGTGGGGCAATATTGAAGACATGATTAATCTTGCTTTTGGAAAACAGCGCCGAGTGTGTGCAATGATCGAGCGCCATGCTCCTTTTCCAAGGACGCCACCACGCTTGCAGTCGTTGATCCCTACATGCAGGACAACTGTGGTGACGTTGGGATGTATTGCTGTTCCTTTTAGAAGCCCAATAAGTTGTTCTCTGTCAAGGCCAGAAAGAGACAATACTTGTGATCTTTCATTGTCAATATTCATCTTTGCCTGATGGAGGCCTGACACAACTGAGTCACCAATGATGAGGGTGGAAGTGTCAGAATCTATTGATGACAGCTCAGGCCACTCACCGTCAGATTGTTGTTCATCCCATGCAGACATCGAAATCACAGCTGCACTTTCGTTTGACAGGTTAGAAGAGCAAGAGAGAGAGAGAGAGACCTTGACCTTGCCTTACTAAGGATCGTGGAATTCTGCAATAACTCCCTGGTCTTACTGAGATAGACTGTCACGACATTGCTGCAAACCATTTAATTCTGAAAGCTTCCAAAGTCGAGTTGTCCTATAGCACCACAACGGTTGGCACTGGTTATTTTCTTTGTTCCTTTGTCTGATCACGTTTGTTCTACCCGGCAGTCTTGTCCTCAACAAACAGCACCTACCCGCCCCCGTTCTCTACCTGACACTACCCCCTCCCTCCGCCAAGCCACCAAGCCACCAAGCCACCCAACAACCCATAACCCCCAAATCCCGACACCACCGCCCTCCACGAGTTGAGCCAATCCCTCGACGTTGAGTCCGACCTGTCTTAGCTGTGTGCCATCTGATCCGTATCCTGGTTGCAGGTGACCCAGATTCACCTGCACAGTAATACAGGAAGATGTCTGACTCGTCTCGTGATCTGGTAAAGGGCCGGGACTGTTGGTATGGCAGCACCCTGGAGCCAAAAGTAAAGGTAATTGTAAAACAATTGACATCAGAAAACGACCAAGTGAACAACGGTGATTGTAAAACAATTGACATCACAAAGCGAACAACGGCGATTGTAAAACAATTGACATCACAAAGCGACGAAGAGAGCACAGGTGATTGTAAAACAATTGACATCACAAAGCGACGAAGAGAGCACAGGTGATTGTAAAACAATTGACATCACAAAGCGAACAACGGCGATTGTAAAACAATTGACATCACAAAGCGACGAAGAGAGCACAGGTGATTGTAAAACAATTGACATCACAAAGCGAACAACGGCGATTGTAAAACAATTGACATCACAAAGCGACGAAGAGAGCACAGGTGATTGTAAAACAATTGACATCAGAAAGCGACCAAGTGAACAACGGTGATTGTAAAACAATTAAAATTAGAAAGCGACCAAGTGCGCACTAATTAATGTCAGTCATTACCACTACGAATACATCCCACCAACACCAAGAATGACAGCCTAATGAGCAGGACAAAACGGCCTTAAACGTAAGACGCCCCCGAGTGTACGTGGAATCAAGTTGCAGCCCCCGAGTGTACGTGGAATCAAGTTGCAGCCCCCGAGTGTACGTGGAATCAAGTTGCAGCCCCCGAGTGTACGGGGAATCAAGTTGCAGCCCCCGAGTGTACGTGGAATCAAGTTGCAGCCCTCGAGTGTACGGGGAATCAAGTTGCAGCCCCCGAGTGTACGTGGAATCAAGTTGCAGCCCTCGAGTGTACGGGGAATCAAGTTGCAGCCCCCGAGTGTACGTGGAATCAAGTTGCAGCCCCCGAGTGTACGGGGAATCAAGTTGCAGCCCCCGAGTGTACGGGGAATCAAGTTGCAGCCCCCGAGTGTACGGGGAATCAAGTTGCAGCCCCCGAGTGTACGGGGAATCAAGTTGCAGCCCCCGAGTGTACGGGGAATCAAGTTGCAGCCCCCGAGTGTACGTGGAATCAAGTTGCAGCCCCCGAGTGTACGTGGAATCAAGTTGCAGCCCCCGAGTGTACGGGGAATCAAGTTGCAGCCCCCGAGTGTACGGGGAATCAAGTTGCAGCCCCCGAGTGTTCGGGGAATCAAGTTGCAGCCCCCGAGTGTACGGGGAATCAAGTTGCAGCCCCCGAGTGTACGTGGAATCAAGTTGCAGCCCCCGAGTGTACGTGGAATCAAGTTGCAGCCCACGAATATAAAAGGAAAGGAAGAATAAAAGAAAAGTCTCCATTGCAATGTTACCACATACACTAGTTAACAATGCAGCTGATAGTGTTTCGTCCAAAAAGGACCTGAAAGATGCTAACATTACTTTCTTGTAAACCACCACCTCTTTTGGCACGGGCATGCAGCCATACACTACGTAAGGCAGGCGGCAGTGCAATATAATAAGCCGAGCCACCCCGGGTAGACTGTTTGTTTGGAGGTTTTGGGCGTTAACTTGTGTGCACAACTACATGAACAGTTTGATTGTGTTAGGTTGTGGCAGGAAACTCATCACACCAGCTTCGTTTTGATTTCTCACAACGTCCTAATTGTAGGATTCGGAATAGTTTTAGGGTACGCTTACTGACCACTATACTACATCATACTGAATCTTATTTTTATCGGAGGTACTTTTTAACTGTGATCTGCACGACAGAAATGTCAATCCTCCTTAACGAGCTGGGTGATACACAGAATAAAGTTGAGCAAACAGCTGTGTGGTAAAGTGTTGTAAGCCGCGCGTTACGTTATTACATACAGTAAAGTGCGTAATATACAATCAGTAAACAGCTGTAAACAGATCGTTGTGATATACAATCATTAATTGCTGTAAACAGATCGTTGTGTGATATATTCACAGTAAAGTCATGTAAACAGATCGTTGTGATATATTCACAGTTAAGTGCGTGAAATGCAATTAGTAAAGAGCTGTTAGTTGACCGTTGCGTGATAAACACACAGTAAAGTGTTGTAAACAGAGCGTTGCGTGATAAACACACAGTAAAGTGTTGTAAACAGAGCGTTGTGTAATAAACACACAGTAAAGTGTTGTAAACAGATCGTTGCGTGATAAACACACAGTAAAGTGTTGTAAACAGATCGTTGCGTGATAAACACACAGTAAAGTGTTGTAAACAGATCGTTGCGTGATATACACACAATCACGTTGTGTTAAGAGAACTTTGCAATTGTCGTTAAACTTGACTTAGTACGTCGTGCAAACCCTTGTTTCGCTTGACCGATCAGAAGTATTACACTTCATTCCAACGTCGAAAGGTAAGTGTTACCTTTGTTGTTAACCATACGTATCTTATTTTTCAATCTGTAATACTTTTCTGCTGCACGTGACGTCAACAGGTAGCAATACGTTTCTAAGCATGTATGCCCACATTTTATTTTGTCACAAACGAGTTTTCAAACTATTGGTTGTTGTGTCTTATGAACATAGTTGGCAGTTTGTGTGACGTCAGTTTAGTGAATTTTGTTTTTGAGCATAAAATGTTAGCGTCCCCTTTTTGGGTCAGTGGGAACAATACAGGGGGTAGGGTTTTACACGTCACCACACAACACGTCACCACACAACACGTCACCGCACAACACGTCACCACACAACACGTCACCACACAACAAAGACACCAGCTTACAGCTTTGTAGATCTGCCTTCATTGGTATTAAATGAACTGTCATTGAACAAATTAATGGTATTTAGTGAGATTTGTGAGACGGAAGTCGATAAACCCTATGCGTTTATGCTATACAGTTGTGGTGTTGGCTCCTACAAAAAGATATTGATGATTTTAAGTAAAACTTTTGTGTTTCATTTTAATAAATGCCAAGGTTGGTTGTAGGCCATTTTAAAAATAAAAAGACCCTTTTGTTACACCAAAATGGCAATTGTTCAAAAGAACCAACATATTCCCTCACCTGCAATACGGAACGTCAACCATCGTTACTCCTAGTATATGTAAAAAAAAAAATATATATATATATAATCATCATGACAATGCAACCTACTAGGGAATGCCAAACCAACATTCATTATGTTTATGCGCAGTTTATATGCATGTATAAAGGATATATAACTGAGACAGACTCCATTAGAATTGAATTTGAAGACCTTCAACATGAGCAGGCCATCAGCTGTCTACAAACCCAAGAAACAGCCCGCTACAGCACCTGCTCCCAAAACATAGAGATCCCCCTGAACGAGACTGTTCCAGTCAGAAAGACAGGTTGGTCGCTTTCCAGACGATGGGCGGTATGGAGGGACCGGGAGGGGACCTTAATGGAACGCCAATTGACTTTTTGTGTAACCCTACTCATTATTCTCACATGTATTCGAATGCCGTTGCTAGCTTTCTGATTTCAGTTGTATCGATGGCCTTATTTGGGGTTGCTTTTGTGCTCTGATTTGACGGCTTTTTTGAGGTCCTGGGTGCAGTGAAACTTGTTGGCAAAAGGTCTGATTTTCAAAGAGGGTATAACCAAAAATCACAAGGGATGGTATCGGGTCTGAAGAATGGGTGAGGCAAAACGTGGATTATGTTGGTCTTTTAGGAATGGAGTTACGGCCCTTCTTTTGTGTCAGAACAACCCGGTGTGCAAACATGTGCACGATGCCGATCCCTCTATCTGTTTGTCTGTCTATCTGTCTGTCTAGTTTTGAACACAAACTCGATTCGACCATATTTAGTCAATCTGTTTGCCTGTTTGTCAAGATTTGAGAAAACAATATTGATTTTCCACGTTTATCTGCCTGCCTGCCTGCCTGCCTGCCTGCCTGCCTGCCTGTCTGTCTGTCTGTCTGTCTGTCTGTCTGTCTGTCTACTTTAAAACCAAAATTGATTCGGAGCACGGATGGAGTCGGTAGAGCGCTGGCCTAAAAACATATCAACTTTTTGCGGACTTTGTGTGTCTGTGTGTCTGTGTGTCTGTGTGTCTGTGTGTCTATGTGTCTATGTGTCTGTGTGTCTGTGTGTCCGTGTGTCTGGGTGTATCACGGTGTGTTTGTGCGTCTGGGTGTCTGTGTGTCTGGGTGTCTGGGTGTCTGGGTGTCTGTGTGTCTGTGTGTCTGTGTGGCTATGTGTCTGTGTGTCTATGTGTATGTGTGTCTATGTGTCTGTGTGTCTATGTGTCTGTGTGTCTGTGTGTCTGTGTGTCTGTGTGTCTGTGTGTCTATGTGTCTGTGTGTCTATGTGTCTGTGTGTATATGTGTCTGTGTGTCTGTGTGTCTGTGTGTCTATGTGTCTGTGTGTCTATGTGTCTGTGTGTCTATGTGTCTGTGTGTCTGTGTGTCTGTGTGTCTGTGTGTCTACGTGTCTGTGTGTCTGTGTGTCTGTGTGTCTACGTGTCCATCTGTGTGTCTGTGTGTCTGTGTGTCTATGTGTCTGTGTGTCTGTGTGTCTATGTGTCTATGTGTCTGTGTGTCTATGTGTCTGTGTGTCTATGTGTCTGTGTGTCTATGTGTCTGTGTGTCTGTGTGTCTATGTGTCTATATGTCTGTGTGTCTATGTGTCTGTGTGTCTATGTGTCTGTGTGTCTATGTGTCTGTATGTCTATGTGTCTGTGTGTCTATGTGTCTGTGTGTCTGTGTGTCTGTGTGTCTATGTGTCTGTGTGTCTATGTGTCTGTGTGTCTATGTGTCTGTGTGTCTGTGTGTCTGTGTGTCTGTGTGTCTATGTGTCTGTGTGTCTATGTGTCTGTGTGTCTGTGTGTTTGTGTGTCTGTGTGTCTATGTGTCTGTGTGTCTATGTGTCTGTGTGTCTATGTGTCTGTGTGTCTATGTGTCTATGTGTCTGTGTGTCTGTGTGTCTATGTGTCTGTGTGTCTATGTGTCTGTGTGTCTGTGTGTCTGTGTGTCTGTGTGTCTGTGTGTCTATGTGTCTGTGTGTCTATGTGTCTGTGTGTATATGTGTCTGTGTGTCTATGTGTCTGTGTGTCTATGTGTCTGTGTGTCTGTGTGTCGGTCTGTCTGTATGTCTGTGTGTCTGTGTGTCTGTGTGTCTATGTGTCTGTGTGTCTATGTGTCTGTGTGTCTATGTGTCTATGTGTCTGTGTGTCTGTGTGTCTGTCTGTCTGTCTGTCTATGTGTCTGTGTGTCTGTGTGTCTGTGTGTGTGTCTGTCTATGTGTCTGTGTGTCTGTGTGTACTTATTCTAACTTTACCTATACTATACGACGAGACATGACCAGACCGAATAATTAAAATGCGCGTGTCAGCTTCACTATTACGGTGAGTCCAAACGGTTCTCAAGGCAGCAGTCACGCGATCTGCACTCACCGCTGAACACCGTCTAGTTTGTGTTCTGGTGTGCAGTAGGCCCGACGAGCTGGGTTGAAATGTTGCTCGCCGAGTCACACATGGACGATTCCCATTCAATTTGCTAACAAGAGAGAGAGAGAGAGAGAGAGAGAGAGAGAGAGAGAGAGAGAGAGAGAGAGAGAGAGACAGAGACAGAGACAGAGAGACAGAGAGAGAGAGAGACAGACAGACAGACAGACAGACAGACTGATACAGTGAGAGGCAGAAAGAGAGAGAGAGAGAGAGAGAGGAGAGAGAGAGAGAGAGAGAGAGAGGGAGAGAGTGAGAGGGAGAGAGAGAGAGAGAGAGAGAGAGAGGGAGACGGAGAGAGAGAGAGAGAGAGACAGAGACAGAGAGACAGAGACAGAGAGAGAGACAGAGAGAGAGAGAGAGAGAGAGAGAGAGAGAGAGAGAGAGAGAGAGAGAGAGAGAGAGAGAGAGAGAGAGAGAGAGAGAGAGAGAGAACTGAACTGAAGTGAACTTTATTACAGGAAAGATAGCATTAGGTCCGTAGGACCTTTCTTACAGCTAGTCCTGATCTAAGCAAAATGGTTATAATCGAAATGGGAATACATAGGAACAAACTTTTTATGATGAAACGCAGACACACGCAATAATAGTAATATAAGAATAAGATCATTTTTTATCGACATGTGATATACAGATATACAACCATACATTATCAGAACACACACACACACATATATATATATATATATATATA